>NW_028237412.1:600000-845510 GCF_017979445.1 Akebia trifoliata
GTCATTTTTAGTGATTTTTATCGTGAAGCTTCTTATTGTCTGCAAGATGATGATTTCTATGTTTCTGGGTCATATTTTCTTAGCGTAGCGTGGTTTCTAAGGTTTTGTCAGTTTGAGATACCTCATCCAGATTTGTGAAACATATCTGATAATAAAATAAAGCATTGAAATAAACATCCATCATTTGGAACTGTTGTGATCGGGTTGACGAGTTGATTAATCAGGCGAATGCAAAAATGAGGTGTCTACAGATGCTCCTTTTTGGCAGAGGGTTGAAGCAAACTAGATAGCAAATCTATTTTGGTAGATAGTGTGATATCCGAATGTCAAAGCTAGTGACAGTTCATTTTGCAGCCTGATTTAACAATTCGTCAGGGCGTTCAGATCCTTGAGGGTAAAATTCTCTTTGAACTAAAAGGTTGTCAGGTCCTCGAGCTTGAACTCTCACTAACGATGTTAGATCCTTGAAATTTTAAAAAAATTTCTCAAACTAATGCAAAAGTGCACGTGTGTGCAATGGTGTGATGTTTACTGAGTAAAATGTGTCAGGTCCTAGAGAGTCTTCTCTTGCTGACAATAATGATTCAAAATTGAAATGTGATTATGCAACGAAAGCAATCATGGCAAGGTTGAACAATGAGGTAATTGAAGTCATAACATTGTAGGAACTTCATTAAATCCTATTTGAAATTCTTTTTTAGAGTTCAAAAATATTTGAGTCTCGCTTATCGGACTCGAGCCTATTATACCCACGCTTCTCGGGTTAAGAAACTTAAACAATCCTATTAATTCATTCTATGATTCAAACGAAACTGGAGTCTCATTTCTCGAACTCTAGCTAAGGTTTATCAGAACTTAAACAATCTTATTAAAATTGGAGTCTCGTTTCTCGGACTCAAACTAAGGTTTATAGGCATTTCAAAAAACCTATTCATTCTATGATTCAAAAAGGTTGAGTCTCGCTTCTCGGACTCGAACCTAGGCTTATAGGCACTTCAAAAACAGATTCATTCTATGATTCAAAAAGTTGGAGTCTCATTTTTCGGACTCGAACTTAGGTTTATAGGCACTTCAAAAAGCCTATTCATTCTATGATTCAAAAAGTTAGAGTCTCGTTTCTCGAACTCAAAATTAGGCTTATAGGCCCTTCAAAAAGTCCACTCATTCTATGATTCAAAATGTTGGAGTCTCGTTTCTCGGACTCGAACTTCTGTTTATAGGCACTTCAAAAAGCCCACTCATTCTATGATTCAAAAAGTTGGAGTCTCGTTTCTTGGACTCGAACTTATGTTTATAGGCACTTCAAAAAGCCTATTCATTCTATGATTCAAAAAGTTGGAGTCTCGTTTCTCCGACTCAAACTTAGGTTTGTAGGCACTTCAAAAAGCCTATTCATTCTATGATTCAAAAAGTTAGAGTCTCGTTTCTCAGACTCGAACTTAGGTTTGTAGGCACTTCAAAAAACCTATTCATTCTATGATTCAAAAAGTTGGAGTCTCGCTTCTCGGACTCAAACTTACTAAGCCACATTTCTCAGGCTTAGATTTATAAGAACTTAAACAATCCTATTAATCGAGCTCAAAGTTTGAAAGATTGGGCCTTTATTGGCTTATCATGCATCTGGATTCATAATTGTCATTGGACTTCATCGGACTTTTAAATAAGATTTTCTTTTTCATCATATGATTAAGAACAAAACTTTGGAATTAAATGACTTTCAAAAAATGTCCCTAGTTTCAAGGTTGGCTTTAATTGGAACTTGACTACGAGACTGATGGAATGGATTACGCTTGAAAAATATGGACTCTGATGTATGATAGATAGAAGAACTGACATTCTTTTAAATTTAAGACTCTTATGGTTATCATATGTGCAATAAAGGATTGATCATTTTCTTTCGAATTTCTTTTGAAAAATGTTTGAGCTGGACTTAAACAAAATTTTGATAAATATTAGAATAGAAGATCTTTCTCTTCAAAGTGGTTGATGGTTCTACATCTTCCATTAGCGAACACTTGAACATGTAAACATACTCTTGAAGATCCTACAATGTTCAAGATGACTTCTGATTTTTTTAACTTCAACATTGTCTTCGTCGGATGTGAGCTCTTGGCTGAAAAATGAATATTGTGACTTGAATGGTTCTGCATTTTCTAGTTTCTGCACAAGCTTCCTTCTGAATTTTTCTTTTTGATGGGACCTTTCTTCCCATTTGATGATGTCCTAATTTTTGTCTAGATCGCCTCTTCAGGTTTTCAATCTAACGGGCTTTGTTTTTCTTTTTCTGATGATGCCTTGATTTTTGCTTAGGTCGCCTTTTCAGGTTTTCAACCTAGCAGGCTTTCTTTTTTATGGTTATGCCCTAAATTTTTCCTAAGTCTCCTTTTCGGGTTTTCGACTTAGCGGGCTTTTTTTTTCTTGATGATCTTGAATAACCAACTTGACAACTTCTTGGTTTCCTGCACCTTAACCGAGTCAATTAGCATTCAGGAGGACTTAATAGGTGGGCTTAGGATATGGTTTAGAAAGAAAAGATATAAGGCTCAACTTCCCAAAATGCCCCTAGTTTGATATTCTCTCTTTTCTATCAATTATTTTGATTTTTTTTCTAAATGCCCCTAGTTTGGCATTCTTTTATTTTTATCAATTCTTTTGATTCTTTTTTCTAATGTCCTTAGTTTGGCATTCTTTTCTTTTGAACCTTTCAATACGGGATTTTCCTTTTAGATGACAATTTTCTTAAGAGAATACACTTATTCTTTACGTGACCGGGCCTGAAGTAACTTCTCAGGTTGCCTACGTACCCCAAATATTTCTTTTTCTTTTGGGATCAGGTAAAAACGTAGTTCATACTGGATTCCCTCTCAAGGTTAGTCGATGTGATTTAGAAAGAATAGGTTATTGATTTTTTAAAAGCTACGAGGGGCTAAAGAAAGCTATATTTTCTTAGTAAGACAGGAAAATGGTTCGACCAAAGAAGGCCTCCTTTGGTGAATGCTGCTCGACTTGGTCAAAATTTCAGGAATTCGATATCTGGATTGCTCTGTCGGGTAAGGTCTTCTTTTGAGAATGAATATTCTTCAGTTTTCTTTTGTGAAATCAAGTATGATTGAATTTTCAACTCTTCTAAAACTTCGAGAAAATCTTTTATTCTCTTATGAATGAAAATTCTCCTCTTTTGAGTGAGAAACATGGTAGATCCACTTGTAAGTCTTAGCATCTTTGTCGATGCTTTCAGCTATATCATTTTTGACCAATAATCTTTGACTTTGAGATCACTCTTGACTTTATGTCTTGATCTATATTCGTACAATCTATCCTCTTGAGACCATGTAGGAACATTGTTGAATTTCTCAAGTAAGTTTACTATTCTCTCATGTTCTCCTGAGGATAATGTATCATCAATTTGCACTTCTTGAGTGTACTCTTTAATTCCAATATTTATCAAATTTGATTAATGAGCTTTAAGTCATTTCTCATGTTAGATTTTATGTTCACATAATTATTGCACACAAGATAATCAAAAGCTTCTTTATATATTAGAATAAAAAAGAACATAAACTGACAAACCTAACTAAAACCCAAAAATAAAGATGATTAACTGAATTCAAAGACTTACGCAACGGAAGCTAAAAAAAACTAAGAAGACTTAAAAGACGACAACATTCTGAATGGAGGGACACAATTCTAGAGTCTATGCCACTTCGGTTATCTTCGATGGATGACTGGAACTTGCCTGCTTTTACTATCTCTTCATATTCTGATTCAAGCCTACCATATGCGGGACAACCCGTTGCTTCAATAATTTCTCTGTTCTTCAGTTCTGTCACTGCCTTAGGATAGTTGAGCTCATTCTGGCATGGAGCGAATGCACTGTTAAGATCAATTGGGTGAATGAAGGAAACTGGGTCAATTGATTCGGGTTTGGATATGGATATTAGGTTTAGAGTAGGAGGGGGTTGATTTTGAAAGGTAGCCAAAGGGTTAGCCTTAACATTGGGTATGGTAGGAGTGGGTATGGTAACCTTTCCTTGTTCAATCAAGTCTTGGATAGCATGACGGAGAGTAATACACATGTCAAGAACATGACCAGGCATCTGATGGAATTCACAGAATTGTCCATTATCCATGTTTGGGGGAAGAGGATTAGGTAAAGGCTTAGGTTGTAAAGGTGTCAACAGTCCCCTTTTCATCAATTTTTGATAAGTAACACTAAGGGACATTCCAAGATTGGTAAACTGTCTCCTAGGCTTAGCTTGTAAAGGCTGAGTAGCTTTAGGAGATAGTGAGAAGGAGGTGTTGGCCACTTGTAAGGAATTGACATTAGGTTTGAAATGTTTGGATTTTGAATCAGACGAGTTACCAAAAAGTCCCGAAGAGTAGGCATCCTCAACTTGAATTCCAGCCTCAATGAAGGATGAAAAGTGGGAAGGTACTGAGGCATCAAGTACTTGGCATAATTTGGAGTGAGATTCCTGAGGATAATATTGACTTGTTCCTTCTCTTGAGGTCGGTCCCATAATTGAGCAGCTTTAGCTCTCCATCGAGCAATGAACTCAGTGAAAGTTTCCTCGGGTTTCTGTTTAGTAGTTTCTAGGTCTCTTTTTGTGAGTTCAATATCCGTGTTGAATGAATATCGACCAATAAATTCTTTCATCAATTCATGCCATGTTCTTACCCGAGATGAGTCCAATGACATTAACCAACGTAGGGCAGGACTTGTAAGGGTTCTTTGAAAAAGTTGAGCCATCTGTTCTTCACTCAGACCCTGAGATTGCATTATACCGACATATATTTTTAAGTGAGTCCTAGGGCATCCAATACCGTCAAACTTCTCCATATCTGGCATTGTGAACTTCTTTGGTAAACGGACCGTGGGAAACAAGGTCATTGCCCCTAATCCAAGAGTAAGACCATCAGGGTCTTTAATATTCTTCAAAGTAGTTTCAACCTGAGTTATTCGATGAGTTAGGATAGAGTCGACGTGTAACTGATCATCTTCTTGGTTTTCAACGAGGTCAAACACATCCTGAGGTTCTATAGCTTTATCTTTTCCTTTTCAATTTTCAGGGATTCAATTTGTGTTTGGACAGAAGCAATAATCTGTGCTTGAAAAGATTCTAAAATCTGACGGAGCGTAGCTTCATCCATGGTAATCGTTTCTTCTCGTGACAAAGACTGACTACTTGGCAATGGTATTCTAGAAAAATGGCTTTTTTCTCAGACCCAAAGTGGTACAGATGGAGGTTTAGAACGTTTGGGACCAATTATCACCTGATTGGAAGTAAACCAAGGTTAACCATTGACTTTAAAGGTTGGACTCTTAACCACATGATTAAAGTTTCGATATAGAATAGCCCAAGTCCGGTGAAAATATCGAATCCAAATGCACTATAAGTCTATAGTGACCAAGAAAGTGAGAAAGGTTAGACGCGGGTTTACCCCTGATTGGGATTGAACCTTTGATTAGACAAATTAATTTGATCCTAAGATCGAATCTTTCTATACAAAGTGGTCTGGATCTTTCAAAGTGAAACCAATTAGTCTGACTGATTTGGTATTGATCAGTTTGATCCATTTGTCAATTGGGCCAACTGGTTTAAGTGGTTCAACTTAATCGGTACATTTCATCGATTGGGTTGGACTGATATTATGAGCTTTGTTTGATCGGTCTGAATTAGTTCACCCACTTACCTGTTGGTTGGATTAAATTAAGCAACCCGGGAACACCCATAGTCAATATAGGTCGTGACCTATAGGAAAGCTTCTAGACTCTAGGTTTACTACATGCAATGCAATTTATCTGGCCACCCTTGCCCAAGCACACCTATATACCTCTTGATACGTGGTGACTTAATTTGATATACCGTATAGGTGATAATCTAAAACCTCAACTCACTTCTCTGAAGCAAAAAATAGCCAGTTTGATCCCTAGTTGAGAGGTGGCGCACAATGCTGAGCAAGGCCCACTTAAATACCTCTCATCTAGAATAGACGTAGTCTATCCCCCTCGTACAGTAGGGTACAGCGGGGTAGGATCTCGCTTAGGCACCGATTTTGATCAAAAAGTACAATTGATATACTTGGATTATCTTTTATATATCTACGGGTACGAGTCAAGAGTTGTAGCTTTCATAAATGGTTTGGCATCCCACGAGGGGACCGACCACATACTAGTACTACGTTGGCAATCGGGATATGTGACTGTGTGGCTCACAATAGGTCAAAGGCTCAGGTCGCTCCAGCCTAGGTGCATCAATATACCTCTCAGAATCACCTAATCAGACGGTATTGATGCCCAGTTTGATATACCCTAAAGTACGTGACTGGAGTGGTGGTTTTCATGAATGACGTCGCATCTCCGAAGAGACCGGACCACGCACTAGTGCCACGTTGGCTATATGGGACGTGTATGTGTGCAAAGCAATAATATAAACGTGCTAGTGGTGTGTGCAAAATAGGTGGGGTGTGCCCGAGGCCTTTTCCAAACAAATGGGCCCATGGTCCTGATCATACCATCACACATTGATACCATATGAATATTAGTTAAACAAATACCAGTCCAATAAAATCATTAAGATCACCAATAAGCACATCAACTATATATCTGATCAAGATCAATGGCAAATCAATTAATGAGAATGGTATATAATAATTGATCAAACAAACATTGCAATAGGCATGATTTTTATAATTTTTAAGGTCCAATCAATGATCACTTTTGGGTGATCCAAAATAAATCGAGATTCCAATAGATGTTACATTGGTGATAGGATGATAATTGTTGAGATGAGCTCGCTCTAAGGAACAATAACTATGCTAACACTAGATAAATTCGAATTTTTTGTGAATTAAGAAAATATAATTCGAACTTGCATCGATGATATCTAAGACTCCCGATAATAAAATAGAGTGAATTCAGGTCCTAAATTAACCTACTCGATGGGATCTACGTTTTATTAATAGGTGCCCAGACCTAATTCTAACTAGAATGTTCCGTAAAAACGTTTTAACATTGCTATCCCAACCTTCATTCAGCAACAATTCCAGATTTATAGATTGAGTTTGCATCGATGATATCTAAGGCTTCCGGTAGCAAAATTGAGTGAACTCAGGTTCTAAATTAATCAACTCGATGAGATCTACCTTTTATTAATAGGTGCCCAGACTTAATTCTCACTAGACGGTTTTATAAAATCGTTTTAACATTATTGTCCCAACCTTCATTCAGCAACAATTTCAGATTTACAGATTGAACTTGCATCGATGATATCAAAGGCTCCCGATAACGAAATTGAGTGAAATCAGGTTCTAAATTAATCTACTCGATGAGATCTACGTTTTATTAAAGGTGCCCAGACTTAATTCTCACTAGAATGTTTTGTAAAAATATTTTAACATTTCTATCCCAACCTTCATTCAACAACAATTCCAGATTTACAGATTGAACTTGCATCGATGATATCTAAGACTCCCGATAACGAAATTGAGTGAACTCAAGTTCTAAATTAATCTAATCAATGAGATCTACGTTTTATTAAAGGTGCCCAGACTTAATTCTCACTAGAATGTTCTGTAAAAATATTTTAACATTGCTGTCCCAACTTTCATTCAGCAACAATTCCAGATTTACAGATTGAACTTGCATCGATGATATCTAAGGCTCCGGATAATGAAATCGAGTGAACTCAGGTTCTAAATTAATCTACTCGATGAGATCTACATTTTATTAAAAGATTCCCAAACTAAATTCTCACTAAAATGTTCTGTAAAATATTTTAACATTACTGTCCCAACCTTCATCATTCCATCATTTTCATATGTCAATTTGAATCTTTCATTATTTAGGGGTCATCAAAAAGTGATCCTTAATTGGACAAAAATGTAATACCCAAAATCATCCACAATCAAGCCACAAAAAGAAATAAATAAATAAAATAAATCGAACTAAATAATAATAAAAACTAGGTCATCATGGCAATGCTCCCATACTTGGAGTTTTTCAAGTCTGATCCTCAATAGTCCCCAGTGGAGTCGCCACTGAAAGCGTCCTTGATCTGTGGGGTGTGCGGATCCGCTTTTGACCTTTGAGGTTTGGGAGTCGCCACCTAGTTATTACGATCTAGGAACTGAATACTGACTCTAAATGGATAAAGAAACTAATCTACTAAAGAAAAATTGAATCCGGGGATCACATTACGGGGTTGGAAGGTGTTAGGCACCAATCCCGCCCGGCCAATGCCGATCTCTACTTATCTCAAATAAGACTATATTGCTAAAAAAAACCTAGATAGAAAAAATAAAAGAGATTTTACCTTCGAACGCAACAGTTTTATTCCCTTAGATTTGATAAAACTGCTCCTTATACCGTACTCCCTACTTCGTTTTGTCTCCGGATCTTATTTCAGATATCCGAGGCAAGGTATCTCTTCCTTAGATCTGGATTCTTCAAATTTTGTTATCAATTTTGAGATGTTTTTGAAGGGCTTCTAGGTGTTTTTCAGGCTAAAATCGAAGTATGGGTGTTAGGTAAGGAGTTGGGACTTCAAAATTAGGGTTTTGGGAAGGTTGTGGAGGCTTCTTAACCTACTTTTTCTAGGATTTTTTCTTTGATACGAAAATAGGGTGTGGAGACTCCTATTTATAAAAAATTTTTAGAAGAATTAGGGTTTGATTAAGATTTCTTGGGTAGGGATCTTAGGATTTTTGCACAAATTCTACCTTGAGGGACGGTTTCACCTACATAAAACATAGAGTTGCAAATGTCACTTAGACGTGCGTAGAACTCTTGGACAGTTTCGCTTTCCTCCATTTTGATATTTTCAAATTGGTTGCGGAGGAGTTGAAGTTTGGATTTTTTCACTATACTTGTGCCTTCGTGAGTGGCTTCTAGAATTTTCCATGCTTGCTTAGCTGACTGACACGTGCATATCCGTTGATATTCATCGTCGGAAATGGCACTCGTAATGGCGTTTAGAGCCTTGTAATTGTTGCTACTGTCTATTTTGTCCTGTTCTGTCCACTTCCTTGATGGTCTTGGAACAGACGTAGTGACACCATTCACTTCGATGATGTCAACGGGCGATTCCCAACCTTCCTCAATCATGTCCCACACATCTCTACTTAGTGAGTTGATGTATATCATCATTTTATTCTTCCAGAAGGCATACTTAATGCCTTCGAACATGGGTGGACGAGCCGAGGACCATTTATCAGCTCTAGACATGGTGAAAGGTCACGGATCACTCAGGGTGGTTAGACCTTTATAGAGCAACCTGCTCTGATACCAATTGAAATTACCAGCTTTGACACGATGGTGACCTAGAGGGGGGGTGAATAGGACTAATTTAAAATTCTACTGAATGTGAATGTTGGGATGTGAATAAATTTTAATGTCAGGGAGCATCCACTAAAACATTCATGTAACAAGATATTCATGCAAGATATGATCAGTCATGATATGCATCCACATTGACATAAAGATAAGAGAATCTGAGACAAAATATGATACACACGATTTATAGTGGTTCAGCACCCGTGCCTACATCCACTCCCAAGAGAACCCAAATTGATGGTTCTTTGGTATCCACTAATACTGAGGTTTTTGGTTCACCTTAAACCGCACACAGAATTTTTCGGGTTAATTCCGCAACCCTACGATTGAATGGACCACATCCACTCAAAATCCCTGAGTTTTATACTTAGAAAACTCAGTAACCTTTGTCACTCAACTTGAGTCTGCAACTCAATCAAGTGCTTGATTTTGAAGAAGAAATCAAGTGAACTATTACAAGTGTATTTTCAGAATTTAAGATACGAACAATCAAACACAAAGTTATGACAATTGAAGTGAGTGTGTTGTTCTTCGGTTCTTCATTACTCCCTTCAACAATGGCTTCTTGCCTCGCTCGATGTTAGACTGCAACTCTCGAAGGGTGGAGTAAGTAGAGCTTGATCAACTAAGACGTGATGGTTTGGTATGCATGATTTTGATTACCCTTCACGACTCTTCTTCCTTCGTTAAGCCTTTTGAAGTATGCTTATTGGCTTGGGCTGAACTTCGAAGTTGTTGATCAAAAACAGAAGAGGCCTAGTGCTTTTCTTTTAAAGGAAGAGCTCTTAACGGCTTTCTATCGGTGGCACCTGAATTCCAACGGTGGCACCGACCAATCATAACGGTCGAAAATCTTACCGTTTTACGTTTTTGGCAGCACTGACGGTGGAACCTCCAAGCTTAATCGGTGGGACCGATGACTACTTTTTCGGTGGAACCGCCCAGAGTATGTTTCTGCCACCGAATGAAGACTCCTTCATTAGTTCTAGCGGTGGATGACGGTGGGACCGATAAAGTGTTATTCGGTGGAACCGTTGCCTAAAATATCGGTGGGACCGGCAGGATTGTTCTTCTGCCACCGATAGAAAGTATCCCATGTTACTTTGTCGGTGGATAATCGGTGGAACCGTCAAGATCTTCATCGGTGGGACCGATGAATATTCTATCGGTGGGACCGACATATTAGAGCTCCTGCCACCGATAAAAGATATCTCAAAATATTCGGTCGGTGGCTGGCGGTGGATCCTTTACTCCTGCCGACAGCCTCTGATCCCCTTGAGATATACATGTTCTGATGCTCCACGGGAGATGATGTCCCTTGACCTTGATTGGTTTTGATATATTTTGGATTTGTCGTTGAGTTATGAATACACAACAATGTTTCTAGTAGTTACATCATGACATCACACGACTATCCTTGTAATTGACAACACATGGTACTAACAATCTCCCCCTTTTTCAATTACAAGACAAAACCAATCCTAGAATGCCAACTGTGACCCTTTGAAAAAAAAATAATCACTTACATGAAGAGCCCAAAAGGATTTTACACAATATATATTACTATAAAGCATACAGGATATATATTATTCCAAAGCAAGAGAGCTCTTGGAGATTGCACAAACATTTTCAATCACGCAGATATCTCCCCCTTACTCCTTGCAATGATCATATATTCCTGCATTCAAACAAGTGTTCACAGGTGGGATTTCTTCTCCCCCTTTTTGTCAGTGGTTGACAAAGGGGGGGGCGACACCCCAAGGCCAACTGTCAAGACAACTAACAACAGTGGTAGAGAAGCACAACAGTAAAATGCCAAAAAGAAAACATGCATAATCAGAACCACATATTCATTAGAAACCTGAGGAGGTACAAAAGATAGAGAAATACAGGATATGTTATAGACAGCCTGACCAATGTAACCAACAACAAAAAGCAGAGAAATGCAACAAAAAGAACTAAGCACTGCTAGAGCTGTCATCGGAGGTGGTGTGCCCGGGTACACACGCCCGAATAAGAGTCTTAAGATAGCGGGTCATCTTCTTGAGGCGCGACTCCAGACGAGTTTGCCCTTGGACCAAATGAAGCCGGCCGGCTTCCAAAGCAGCTAACCGAGACTCATAATCGGAGGGGGGAGGCGGAGGTGGAGTGGGTGTCTCCGAAGGAGGTGGAGTGGCAGTCCGACGGGCAGAGCGAGGTGGAGGAGGTGCATCTGGAAGGACAATCTGCATCTTGGAGAGAGTTGCAGCCGTGAACCGATCTTCATGAAGCACTGGACTGGTGTCCGCTGGAAGACCACAATAAACAGCCAATTGGGAAATGAGGTGTCCATAGGGAAGGTTACCGGAGGACCGGCCGGACCGTGCAAAATCGACGATCGTATGAAGAAGATAGGTGGCAAGACACATGGGTTGACTGGTAGCAACACAGTACAGAGTATCAGCCATGTGCATGGCCACGTCGGTCTTGTTCCCAGCACGCAGATAGAGATTCGAGGTAAACAGTTTCTGAAGAAGCCTATACCTTGGTAGAAGATCTGTGCCACGAATTGCACTGTCCTTGACCCACTGGATGTCCCGACGTCCACAGAGTACATCCATATAGGCGTTCCGGCGAGACCCTAGGTCGGAAATGGGATCTGGATGGCTGACATAGGTGCAAGTGATACCCAAGATGGAGGCAATGGTGGCAGCCGTAACGTGAGTGCTGATTTGAGTGGGCGTGCCGAATGCCACCACATCCAGAGATGGAGGAAAGTCACGAGAGTCCACAATACTAGCATAGAAGCGACGGACCCGTGAAGGAAACACATCACCTCCAAGGTCCAGAAGGGCCTCCCACCCCATCTGATGTAGTAGATCAGGAATGCCAAAGGGGTGCACCACGGTGAGATCCACGCGTCGTTCACAGACGATAGGGCAGTCGCGAAGAGTTTGCAAGCACTTGATATATTGGCGTTGGTCATCGTCAATGCCGACATCGGATGAAGGAGGATGTCGAAAGCCCTGTGGGGGAGGCAGATCAGCATCCTCGTCATCTGAGGCGTCGACCTCAGTAGAGGAAGACGATGAGGAGGATGGCAGCGCAGTGGATGTTGAAGCACGCTTGCTTCTAACATTTCGTTGGGCTGGAGGAGGTCGCGCTTGGCGACGTCGCGCCATTAGGGTACTGAGGAGCCCAACGGAGAGCAGGGACAGCAGGGCTAGGAGAAGCAGCATGGTGGCAAGCAACAAGAGAAAGAGAGAGAGAGGAGAAGGAAGAAGACGAAGCAAGAGGGAGAGGGAACAATGGAACAGGGAGGTAAGTGAAAGGGCGCGAAGGGAGAATAAAAGGAGTAAAGGAAAATTTTTTTTTAAAAAAACGAAGAGTCGCGTTCTGTCTGTCAAACCGACAGAAGTAGTCGGTGCAACCGATATCTGTCGATGAGTAAGTTGGCGGTGGAACCGACAAAGGGCTCATTCTGCCACCAACAATTTCTCAAGAATTCACACCTATTTATATATATATATATATATATATATATATATATATATATATATATATATATATATATATATATATATATATATATATATATTTTTTTTTTTTTTTATTTTTTTTATTTTGGCATCCCGAGAGCACATAGGCCCTGCTCACAATGAGCAGACCCCAATAGATTTCCGAAGGTGATCAAACCGTAAGGAATCGAGGGGCTTGGTGAAGATATCAGCAAGTTGATTTTCAGTCGGGATATATTCCAAGCAGATGGTGTGTGCTTCAACAAGTTCACGAATGAAGTGATGGGATTTTTCGAGATATTGATGGCACTGGTGTTATCGCATAAGAGGCTCATCGTATCTTGAGATATCCCATAGTCTGCGAGCATCTGCTTCATCCAAAGAAGTTGAGCACAGCAGCTGCCAGCGGCAATGTACTCAGTCTCAGCAGTTGAAAGAGATATGGAACTTTGCTTCTTACTATGCCAGGCAACTAAACAGTTCCCGATGTAGAAACAACCACCACTGGTGGATTTTCGATCATCCATGTTGCCGGCCCAGTCAGCATCGGTGTATCCGACAATGATGGACGAGGAATCAAATGGATACCAGAGGCCATTTTCCGTGGTACCGGCGATGTATCTGATAATCCTCTTAACAGCTAAGAGATGAGATTCCTTAGGATCTGCTTGAAAACGGGCACAAGTGCCTACACTGTAAGAGATATCGGGCCTACTGGCTGTAAGATAGAGAAGGCTACCAATCATACTCCTGTAAAGATGCTCATCTACACTTTTACCTGAAGGATCTTTACAAAGTTTAAGAGTGGTGCTCATAGGAGTATGATGTGTTCTACTAGACTTTAAGCCAAATCGATCTACCAAATCTCGCGCATATTTAGTCTGAGAAATGAACAGGCCATTCTCGAGTTGTTTAATTTGCAATCCCAGGAAAAAGCTGAGTTCACCAACCATGCTCATTTCGAATTCGGATTGCATAAGGTGAGCAAATTTTTGGCCCAAGCCTTCGGCGGTGGATCCGAACACAATGTCATCTACATAGATTTGAGCAATGAAAGTGCCACCACCACTTCTTTGAACAAACAGCGTTTTATCAACGCTCCCCTAACAAATTTATGACTGAGCAGAAACTGAGTCAGTCTTTCATACCAGGCGCGGGGGGCCTGTTTGAGACCATAGAGAGCCTTTTTCAATCTGAATACTTGGTGAGGATGTTTGGGATCAACAAATCCTTTTGGTTGTTCAACATAGACTTCCTCATCTAAGAAGCCATTGAGAAATGCACTCTTAACGTCCATCTGGAATAGTTTGAATTTCAACACACATGCAATGGACATCAAAATCCGAATTGACTCAAGTCTTGCCACCGGGGCAAAGGTTTCATCAAAGTCAATCCCCTCAATCTGAGAGTAGCCCTGTGCAACCAGACGAGCTTTATTGCGGACAACATTGCCAAGTTCATCCGATTTGTTCTTATAAATCCACTTAGTCCCAATGACATTCTTGTCAGATGGCCTTGGTACGAGCTGCCAAACCTGATTCCTATGAAATTGAAGAAGTTCGTCTTGCATGGCTTGGATCCAGTATTCATCATGGAGGGCTTCATCAACATTTTTGGGTTCCAACTTGGATGTGAAGCAAAGATGACTATTTAACGTCTCAAGTTGCCGTCGGGTTTTTACTCCGATGTGAGGATCTCCAAGGATTTGACTGGAGGGATGACCCTTGACAACAGGTAGTGTTTCTGGAACTAGAGACGTTGGGGCTGGCAAGGGTGTAAGAGGGAACACTCCCTCGTCCTCACCTTCAGTGTCAGAGGAACCATTCTCCTGAATGGGTTGATCATCGATCACCACATTTATGGATTCTTGAAGTGTGGAGGTCCTCTGATTGAATACTCGAAAAGCTCGACTGTTTGAGGAGTATCCCAAAAAAATTGCTGGATCGCTTTTTGAATCAAACTTTCCCAAATGTTCCCTATCTCTAAGGACATAACACTTGCTCCCGAATACCCTAAAGTGCTTAACACTTGGAGTTTTGTTGTTCCATAGTTCATATGTTGTTTTATTCAGGCCTGCTCTGAGATATACTCTATTGATGATGTGACAGGCAGTGTTTACAGCTTCGGCCCACAGACTTTTAGGAAGATGTTTACTGTGTAGCATGACTGTGGCCATTTCTTGAAGAACGCGATTCTTTCTCTCGGCAACTCCATTTTGCTGAGGGGTCTTCGGAGCGAAAAATTCATGTCGAATTCCATGATCATCGCAGAATTATGTGAATCGACTATCCTCAAACTCTCCACCATGATCACTTCTTATTCTACCAACAGCAGATTCCTTGTCTATTTGGATACGCGTTATGATCTTTTTGAATTCATCGAAAGTATCTGATTTTTCTCTTAGAAACGCAACCCAGGTGAATCTAGAGTAGTCATCAATGATCACCAAGAAATGTCTCTTTCCTCCTAGACTTTGTACTTTAGTGGGACCTACAAGGTCCATGTGTAAGAGCTAAAGGGGTTTCGAGGTTGCGAGAGTGGTTGTCTTTTTATGGGTACTTCAAATTTGTTTACCAATTTGACATTCCCCAAAGACATCTCTTGCTTGTTTACCCAATTTGGGTAATCCTCTGATTAACCCTTTCGAGGCAAGTCTAAACAGGTTCTTGTAGTGAACGTGACCCAGACGTTGATGCCATAACTGAATTTCATCAATTTGAGCCATGTTACTAACTGTGGTATCTCTTGAATTCTCGATAACATAGCAGTTATCAGAAGTGCGAAGGCCTCTCATGATAATTTCTCCATTCGGCGTGGATATCTCGCACACTTCACGATTGAAGCTCACACGGTGATCCTTGTCACAAATTTGGGATATGCTAAGAAGGTTATGTTTCAAACCATCTATGCACAATACATTTTCCACCGTGGGCAATCCATGGCCACTGACAGTTCCTCGCCCAATAATCCTAGCGGTGCTGCCATCACCAAAAGTGACTGATCCTCCATCAAAATCAACCAAGTGGCTAAATTGACTTCGGTCACCCGTCATGTGTCGGGAGCAACCACTATCAAGATACCAACGTGAATGATTCCCAGCTTTGAGGACTGTGTGAATTACAAGGTACTTGTTGTCCCCATTTTTGACTTTCCATTGTAAATTCGTCTTGGGGGGATTGTATTTGGTATGAGAGTCCTCCTTACTAGGTGAGCTTATCTTAGGGGACCTACCCTTCTTGGGTGACTTTGAGGAAGGATTTTTCATTTTGTACCTTCTTCCACTTTGATTACCCATACTAGATTCAGCAAGAGCTTTAGCTTTTAGATTTAGATAGGCAATCTGTTTGAAGAGTTCCCCAATGTTGCTGTTTTGTTTGGGAGAAGATGAATTCTTTTTTCCCTTCCATTTTGGTGACTTTTCTTTCTTTGTTTTTTCAACTTTATTCACCAACGGATTCTTTCCCTTATCATGCTTCTTCTGTTCAACCGATAAAAATTTTCCAATAGAGGTCTGAGAGGTTGCGGTGTAGATAGTTTTGTATTTAATACATTCATATTTCATGTGGCCCGTTCTACCACAGAAGTTGCATGTGATAATCTTTTTGGAGTCTTTCTGAGTGTTTGATGACTCTCCATGTGCAAGAGTAGGAGGAGATGGAGGTGATGCAGAAGTATAACTGTCATAGCCTATTCCTCCTTTATCTCCATAGGATTTTTGCACTCCTAGAAGTTTTTGTAACTCCAAGCTACCATGAGTGTAGTTATACTCAAGTCTAGCATTTTGTTTTTGCAGTCTATCGACGTCAAACTTAAGAACTTTGTTTTCATCACGGAGATTGACTAATTCTAAGTTTAGACGAGCTATTGTGGAGTTGGCCATCGAGAGGAGATTCTTGAGTTGTTGAAGATTTTTTACCATCTCCTCTTTCTCAATGAGGACTGTCTCAGATGTAGAGAGCAAGCTAGACTGTCTTTCTAAGGTTGTAGAGAGCTGAGTCTTAATACCTTCTAATTCAAGTCCTAAGGAGAGTTTTTCCTTGCACATTTCCTCATATTGGGCATGCCACTGTTCTTTTTGGAGTTTTTCTCGACTATGTTTCTTGGTCAGTTTTACATGACTAACGAACAGTTGGTCAAATGCAGATTGGAGTTCAAGTTCATCACTGTCCTCATCTTCTCCTTCTTCATCAGAGGAAGAAGTGACCATGGAGCGATTCTGACTTTCACAGTCCAGATCTCCTTCAAGTTCATCCCCATCTGGAATGTTGACAGTGGTAGAAGCCATAAGGATTCGAAGAGTGTCTTGATCTTCATTATCTGATAGAGACCCTAGTTCTTCTTCGTCTCCAGATTCTTCAGAGTCATCCCATGTGGCCTTAGCAGCCATTGTTGTGCCCTTATTCTTAGGTCTAGGTAGACCTTTGGATTTGGGTTTAGAGGGGCACACATTTGAGTAGTGACCACGACCGCCACATGTATAGCACTCAGTATTTTCCCTTGGTTTAGACATGGTTCTTCCTACAGGGGCATGTCTATCTATCGGATGATTACGTCTACTAGTGTTACCTGGTCCTCTTCTTTTGAAGAATTTTTGAAATCTTGAGGCTAACAGGGCTAAGTCTTCCTCATCCGAGTCAGTCTCTTTATCCTCTTCAATCGATATCTTCTTATGATCATGGGAGGAGGATTGAGATCCGATATGCGATGTTCGCTTGGATGTAGACTTTGAGGAGGATGTCTTTAGGACCTGAGTCTTCCCTTTTGAGGGAGGCCCCTCGAGATGGAGTTCGAAGGTAGTGAGAGACCCCATAAGTTCCTCAACGGTCATTGCTTCCACATCTCGGTATTCCTCAATTGAGGTGACCTTAGAGGCAAACCTCTTGGGTAGGGATCTTAGGATTTTTGCACAAATTCTACCTTGAGGGACGGTTTCACCTACATAAAACATAGAGTTGCAGATGTCACTTAGACGTGCGTAGAACTCTTGGACAGTTTCGCTTTCCTCCATTTTGATATTTTCAAATTGGGTGCGGAGGAGTTGAAGTTTGGATTTTTTCACTATACTTGTGCCTTCGTGAGCGGCTTCTAGAATTTTCCATGCTTGCTTAGCCGACTGACACGTGCATATCCGTTGATATTCATCGTCGGAAATGGCACTCGTAATGGCATTTAGAGCCTTGTAATTGTTGCTACTGTCTATTTTGTCCTGTTCTGTCCATTTCCTTGATGGTCTTGGAACAGACGTAGTGACACCATTCACTTCGATGATGTCAACGGGCGGTTCCCAACCTTCCTCAATCATGTCCCACACATCTCTACTTAGTGAGTTGATGTATATCATCATTTTATTCTTCCAGAAGGCATACTTAATGCCTTCGAACATGGGTGGACGAGCCGAGGACCATTTATCGGCTCTAGACATGGTGAAAGGTCATGGATCACTCAGGGTGGTTAGACCTTTATAGAGCAACCTGCTCTGATACCAATTGAAATTACCAGCTTTGACACGATGGTGACCTAGAGGGGGGGTGAATAGGACTAATTTAAAATTCTACTGAATGTGAATAAATTTTAATGTCAGGGAGCATCCACTAAAACATTCATGTAACAAGATATTTATGCAAGATATGATCAGTCATGATATGCATCCACATTGACATAAAGATACGAGAATCTGAGACAAAATATGATACACACGATTTATAGTGGTTCAGCACCCGTGCCTACATCTACTCCCAAGAGAACCCAAATTGATGGTTCTTTGGTATCCACTAATACTGAGGTTTTTGGTTCACCTTAAACCGCATACAGAATTTTTCGGGTTAATTCCGCAACCCTACGATTGAATGGACCACATCCACTCAAAATCCTTGAGTTTTATACTTAGGAAACTCAATAACCTTTGTCACTCAACTTGAGTCTGCAACTCAATCAAGTGCTTGATTTTGAAGAAGAAATCAAGTGAACTATTACAAGTGTATTTTCAGAATTTAAGATACGAACAATCAAACACAAAGTTATGACAATTGAAGTGAGTGTGTTGTTCTTCGGTTCTTCATTACTCCCTTCAACAATGGCTTCTTGCCTCGCTCGATGTTAGACTGCAACTCTCGAAGGGTGGAGTAAGTAGAGCTTGATCAACTAAGACGTGATGGTTTGGTATGCATGATTTTGATTACCCTTCACGACTCTTCTTCCTTCGTTAAGCCTTTTGAAGTATGCTTATTGGCTTGGGCTGAACTTCGAAGTTGTTGATCAAAAACAGAAGAGGCCTAGTGCTTTTCTTTTAAAGGAAGAGCTCTTAACGGCTTTCTGTCGGTGGCACCTGAATTCCAACGGTGGCACCGACCAATCATAACGGTCGAAAATCTTACCGTTTCGCGTTTTCGGCAGCACTGACGGTGGAACCTCCAAGCTTCATCGGTGGGACCGATGAGTACTTTTACGGTGGAACCGCCCGGAGTATGTTTCTGCCACCGAATGAAAACTCCTTCATTAGTTCTGGCGGTGGATGACGGTGGGACCGATAAAGTGTTATTCGGTGGAACCGATGCCTAAAATATCGGTGGGACCGGCAGGATTGTTCTTCTGCCACCGATAGAAAGTATCCCATGTTACTTTGTCGGTGGATAATCGGTGGAACCGTCAAGATCTTCATCGGTGGGACCGATGAATATTCTATCGGTGGGACCGACATATTAGAGCTTCTGCCACCGATAGAAGATATCTCAACATATTCAGTCGGTGGCTGGCGGTGGATCCTTTACTCCTGCCGACAGCCTCTAATCCCCTTGAGATATACCTGTTCTGATGCTCCACGGGAGATGATGTCCCTTGACCTTGATTGGTTTTGATATATTTTGGATTTGTCGTTGAGTTATGAATACACAACAATGTTTCTAGTAGTTACATCATGACATCACACGACTATCCTTGTAATTGACAACACATGGTACTAACAGATATTTCGTTTGAGAGATTAAAAAGTGTAAAAATCGAGAAAAGGGAAAAAGGGTATGAAACGGTAAAATGTCAGAGTCACACCCGATGGGTGATATCTGCATTTTACATTGTTGTGTTGCATGTAGGTTGGTGAACGGATATTTAGGGATAATGTTACTGGTTGCATGTTTACTTATTTTCTGTTAGCGCGAGGTGCTGTTTACTTTTCCGTTCTGTTATTTATTTTAGGTCGGGTGGCAACACTTGCATGGTAGGAAATTGGATATCTATTCTCAACCTTATATTGTTAATTCCTCTTTTGTTTTCAAATGAAAATAACATATATATATATATATATATATATATATATATATAGGGTCCCTATCCGTGGCCAACAGTTTGGCAAACACTTTTTCAAAACATGGGTTAGAGGTCTTGGAATGGGCTGATTTTTGGTGAGGATGATCTCTACGGTGAGGAGATCATCCTCACCAAAAATCAGCTCATTCCAAAACTTCTAGCCCCATTTTACAAGTTGAAAAATCGTGAACCGTCCATTTTTTGTAAACCATTTTTCATGAGGTTAGAAGTTTTGGAATGGGCTGCTTTTTGGTGATGATGATCTCCTCACCATAGAGATCATCCTCACCAAAAATCAGCCCATTCCAAGACCTCTAACCCATGTTTTGAAAAATGTGTTTGCCAAAATGTTTGCCAAACTGTTTGCCATTGAACGCTACTCATATATATATATATATGTAGTTATTTTGTGAGTTGTTAAATAGTCTGTAAATGCCTGAAGGGATAGTGCGTCATATCATCCGGAGTGGTGTACTATCTTGGGATGTACGGTAGGGACCACCAAGCCCCATACGTGGTATTGGACGTGTATGAGAGTGGAGTCACAACTGGAATCTGAATTATTCTTCTCTATCTTTACCAGTGAACTTATAATGTAAAGGTGGTCGTATACGAATGGTTTGTATATTTGGGAATCACATGCACGCCTGATAGGCATAGACGAAGATGATTAGTCAGTGATCACTAATAATCTATAGTAGTCAAAAGTTTTGACACATCGAAAAGAAACCCATTGCTTACGGTCACGTCAAACGGCTAGCCTGAGCCGGATAAATGATCAACCAATCGTGGTAAATGCAGCAACTAGCTACAAAATCAGGAACTAAAAGCCAAAGAAGAATTGTAACATCATGTCCCGATTGGGAGCGATCTAATCGTGAATCCTAACTCTCTAATTCCAATACTCCACCATAGTGTATTATGTATTTGTTGCCTTACTTTGATATATAAAACGAAATGCATGTTTAATGTTTTTATTTGGTCAATTAGATTTGTATATAAAGAAAATACTATAGTGAGTACTGTTGATTGATGTAAAGTCAGTTTTAAAATGTTTAGTTGCTCATCCCTAGCTATATGTACCAGTTAATCGTAGTTTCTTCTGTAATATTTTATATATTTTAAAATGATTCAGTATGTTTATTCGTTCATGTTAAGAGGGGTTATTAGTAGAAATTGTTTGTTTCCTTACTGAGTAACCATTATTACTCACCTGTTCCTTCCTAATTTTTTTTTAACTTCAAAGCTTGTATTTGGCGAGGCGGGCGTAAAACCAGTAAGTGAGAATCATCTGATAGGTCAGATAGACAACTAGAGTTCATCACATGGTGAGTATTGGGGTTATAGCCCCTAGTGGTGTCAATTGTCCAAAAGTAATAGATTTTGTTATGAGCATTAGGACTTTTGTTGGAGTGAGAAATATTTGTATAATCATGTATTCTGGTTATTCTTCCGCACTCTGATCTTTCGTACGTTATTAGATGTATATAGGCTTCCGCTAGTAGTATATTTTGTATGTATATATGCAGGATTGTATGTCGTTTATCAGGTGCAAGTTGAACGCCTTGGAATGCTAACATAAACAAAGGAGATCATGCCAAAATTTCGAGGTTCCACCTAGTACCTCAAGATTTGACATAGGGATTTGTGTTAGCGTTTGGCGAAGCACCACAGATGGTAGCAGAGCATAGTATTAGATCTGTATGGGATACAGATCTGCTATGTTTTGGAGAATTGGCTAATACCACAAATATGATAGCGATAATCATACAATGTCACTAGGAATTCGAAATTCAAACTCATTAGTAGTTCGGTATTGGAATTACGAGTTCTTCCGTGTCTAGAAGTTTATAGAGCCTAGTAAGCGTAGGATAGAATTTTAAGTTTGTTCTGTTGGTAATGGAAATGGAGTCCATTACTAAGTTCCATACTACGATAGCAATCCCTAGTTACGTAAAAGCGATTTTGGCCTTATTCTAATAAGTGCCTTGTTGTAGATAAACACAAGTGAGAGGAGTGGACAAGACAGAGGCCGAAACGCAAGAGGGACGAGAGATATTCTAGATCAGATCACTGACCCAATAGCACAACTAATGTCATTCATGAGATAGGTGGATGAATCTCATGTCAAGTCCAAAAAAGAAATATGAATAATACAACCACCACCACCTCGAAGCCAAATAGAAGGAAAGCAATTAATATCTAATAAAAGACAAACAATTACGAAACTAGTAAATTCATAAGAAAAATAACCATACAAGAATGAGATTATAGACATACCAACTCAGTGGATGAAAGAATTTTATAAGAAACAATAACATATACTACTAAATCAATCGAAAGAAAAAGTTGTGGTATGTTATGAATGTAGCAAATTGGGATATAAAGGAGAGCAATATTCGGGTCGACATCAACCGATTAAGGATATGTGGCTCAAAAAGATGTAGACAAGCCAATACAGGGAACAATAAGAGCATCAAATTTTAATAAAATAGATAACGTACTTGTGCCACCCCGAACAGACAAGACTGGTGGTCAGAAACTATAAATGGTATAAGATTTACCACAATTGCAAGGTGCATCACTAAATCCAAGAAATGAGGAAGGACTTCTTCACGAGAGACAAATATTATTCCACCTCTGGGATCACTTTCACAGGTCATGCTTTTGAAGAATGAGAGAGTTCTCCAGCGCAAAAGACAGGTAAATCCAAGGATGTGGTTGTAGAATTTCCAATGATTACATCCACCAAGATTTTGGGACTTTTCCAATCCGGTTGAGGTCAATGAGTGGGTTTTGAAGACCTGAAAGATTTTGAGTACCATGTAGTGCCCAAGAGATCAGTGGGTAACGGTGATTACATTCCAATTGGATGAGGATGTCAATCATTAGTAACGTTTTGAGATGAATGTATTGGGAGATGGATCGTTTGAGTGGTTAGACTTTGAGAGGATGTTTGTTGATAGATTTATATCAAAGACTTCTCGAGAAATTAAGCATAAGGAATTTTTGAGATTAGTGCAAGGTCATCTATCGATTATAGACTATAAGATGATGTGTACTAAGTTGTCACGATATGCGCCCGAGCTTCTCCTAACAAATTTGCAGAAGACCGTAAATTCTTTAGTGGACTATCAATTTTAGAGATACGATGAATCGAGCTTAGAGGGTAGAACGAAGGGAGATGGAGTTACAGACCTCTAGGGGGTAAATTAGTAGACCTTAGATTTCTTTTCATCCCAGATTAGATTCGACCAAGAGGCTGATGTATTCGAGGCCAATCTTTCCCAGATCAGTGTATCCACAATATAAAACTCCTCCACCACCGAGTTGTAGAGTTCCCCCATCACTAAGTTATAGAGCAGTTGGGGCCCCAATGATGCCAACATGGCCAAAGGAATCAACAAGGAAAATTCAGAGCCTACAGACCCCATTTTACCAACTGCCTACTCTAAAGAAATCTACGAAGACAATATCGTTAACATGTATGCGTGTGGGCATGTGGGACACATATTGTAATACCCCAAATTTTTAACTCGTATCTCGAAGAAGTCAAATGGTGATATTTTGAGGAAAATGCAGAAGAAGGAAATTAGAGTAAATGTGGCGCCCTGCCAAACGCTAACACAATGTCCAATGTCAGATCTCGAGGCACTAGGTGGCGCCTCGAAATTTCGGCATGGTCTCCTCTATTTATGTTAGCATTCCAAGTCGTTCAACATGCACCTAATAAACGACATACAATCTTACATATATACATACAAAATATAAAACTAGCAGAAGCCTATATACATCTAATAACGTACGAGAATCAGAGTGCGGAAGAAGAAGTTTATATACACGATTATACAAAAATTCCTCACTCTAACAAAATTCCTAACACTCAAAACCAAACTCTATATTACACTTGGACAAATCGACACCACTAGGGGTAATAACCCCAATACTCACTAGGTGACGGAGTCTGGTCGTTTATCTGACCTACCAGGTGGTCCCCAATTGCTGGTTCTACCCCCGTCTCACCCACAGCAGGCTCTGAAGCTAAAAAAAATAGGAAGGAAAGGATGAGTAACAATGGTTACCCAGTAGGGAAGCAAACAATCTTTACCAATAAACATACTGAATTATTTTAAAATAAGCAAAGTTTTACAGAGAAAATTACGTTTACTGGTAAATATAGTCAGGGATGAGTAACTAAACATTTTAAAACTCACATTACATTCATCAGCAGTACTCACTATAACATTTTTACTTTATACAATTCTAATTGACCAAATGTAAACATTCAAACATGCATTTCGTTTTATATATCAAAATAAGGCAACAGATACATAATACAAATGGTGGAGTAGTGGAATTAGAGAGTTGGGATTCACGACTAGATCACTTCCAGTCGGGACATGATGTTACAATTCCTTACTGCCTTTTAGTTCCTGATTTTGTGGTCGATCGCTGCACTTACCACACTTGGTTGACCATTTATCCGGTTCAGGCTGGCCGTTTGACGTGACCGTAAGCAATGGGTCTCTTTTCGATGTGTCAGAATATTCTACTACAATAAATTATTAGTGATCACTGACTAATCATCTTCGTCTATGCCTATCAGGCGTTTATGTGATTCCCAAATATACAAACCATTCGTATACGACCACCTTTACATTACAAGTTCACAGGAAAAGATAGAGAGGAATAAATTTGGATTTCAGTTGTGACTCTACTCTCATACCCGACCCATAACACGTATGAGCTTGGTGGTCCCTACCATACATCCTAGGATAGTACACCACTCCGGATGATATGACATACTATCCCTTCAAGCATTCACAAGCTCTTTAACAGTTCACAAAATAGCTACATATACATATTTTTTTTCTTTGAAAACCAATTAGAAATTTATTTGGAAAACAAATAAGAAATTAACATTACAGGGTTGAGAATGGATATCCAGTTTCCTACCATGCAATTGTGGCCATCGGCCTCAAATAAATAACATAACGGAAAAGTAAACAGCACCTTGTGCTAGCAGAAATTTAAATAAATATACAACCAATAACGTTATCCCTGGATATCCGTTCACCAACCTACACACCACACAACAATGTAAAATGCAGACATCACCCCTCGGGTGTGATTCTGATATTTTACTATTTCATACCCTTTTCTCTTTTTTCGATTTTTACAATTTTCAATCTCTTCAATAAAATATCTATTTTCTAATATTAATCAACTCAATATGAGTTCAATGAATATTAAATCATATTTTCCAACTATAGAATTTATTTTTATCAATAATATTGAAAAAATAAAAATTTTACATAAAAACGGGGTCCGAGCAGTGCACAAGACCCAACTGATGGAAATAACCCGTTAAAATATCCTACCCACGTATAATTTGTTAAAAAATATAATTAAACATATCAAACATGCAATTTTTGGCGTGAATTTTGAAATAACCAAAAGAATTCTATATTTTGGAAATACATCAAAATTTTCTAATAAAATCCTAAATGTAATTTTCATAATCTACGATTATTAATAGAAATTCAGAGATCCTTACTATCTCTATGAGAAAGAATTGAAACACGTGCGTGGAAATCGAGAAGATCGGCACGAAAATTGAGGTGACTCAAACTTCAAGGTGGCTAATTTTTTAGTTTGACCTGGTGGTTTCGAAGATCTCGACGTCGTTGTCTTTTTTCCCTTCTATAACGGAGGGCGGTTTGATCCTGAAAATGATGAAATCCGGGGTCGAAGTTTCGAAATCCCCGTATAAAAATATGACTGATTTTTGACGATACGGGATGAAAAAGAAAGTGAAATGGAAAGAGGTTGGGTGGGTTTTGTAGAGAACACGGCTGCGGACGTTTCTCCCTTCTGCGTCAGTCGTCAACGTCAGTTCATAATTAAAAATTTTGAAATTAATAAATAAAACATTAAATAATTAAAGTGAAACATTAATAAAATTAATTTAAAATTTTAGACTAAAAAAATCGATCAATCAGGCTCTCAGGCAAAATTGTTGAGGGTTCGCAAGATATTTCTTTAAGGACCCCTCCATTTGGGGGTCCAAAGAATTAAAGATATAATAGAGGGGGGTTCTCCAAAAAATCAAAGTCAATCAAGCAAGACTAAAGTCAAGGTATTAAAGTCAATCAAGTAAGACTAAATTCAAAATTAAAGTCAATTAGGCAAGACTAAAGTCAAAATCTTAAAGTCATTCAAGTAAGACTAAAGTCAAGGTATTAAAGTCAATCAAATAAGACCAAAAGTCAAAATCCTAATAGAGTTCTAATTAAATAATAACTCTATTTAATAGAGTTCTAACTAAAATATAACTCTACCTAAAACAATTCTAATTAAAATACAACTCTAACTAAAAGAACTCTAATTAAACATTAATTCTATCTAAATCAACCCTTAAAAAAATCTATAAATAGGGGTCCTCACACCCTATTTTCGTATCAAATCATAAACCCTAAGAGAAGTAGGTCAAAAAGCTTCCTTAGCCTCCCATAAACCCTAGTTTTGGAGCCCCAACTCCTTACCTAACACCCATACTTCAATTTTAACTTGAAAAACGCGTAGAAACTCTCCAAAAACACCCTAAAATCCATAACAAATTCGAAGAATTCAAATCCAAGAAAGAGATACCTCGCCTTGGAGATTAGAAATTAGATCCGGAGACAAAACGAAGCAAGGAGTACGGTACAAGGAGCATTTTTTATCAAATCTAAGGGAATAAAATCTTTGCGTATCGAAGGTAAAATTTCTGTTAATTTTCTATCTAGGTTTTGTTGTTAGCAATGTAGCCTTATTTGGGATAAGTAGAGACTAACATTGGTCGGGCGGGGTTGGTGCCTAACACCTTCCAATCCCGTAATGTGATCCCCGGACTCAATTTTTTTTCTTTAGTAGATTAGTTTCTTTATCTGTTTAGAGTCAGTATCCGGTTCCTAGACCGTAATAACTAGGTGGCGACTCCCAAACCTTAAAGGTCAAAAGCAGATCGGCACACCCCGCGGATCGAGGGCGCTTTCAGTGGCGACTCCACTGGGGACTATTGAGGATCAAACTTGAAAAACCCAAGTATGGGAGCATTGCTAAAGCAACCTAGGATGTTTTATTTATTTATTTTTTGTTATTTTTTGTTCGATTGTTGGTCACGTGTTTGGACTTTGAATATTCGACTTTGTCATACTCGTTTTTATGGTTCAATCGAGAGTCTCTTAGAGTGATTTTAAATAATGCTAAATTCCAAAATATAATTTTATGGAGGATGGAATAAAAAAAAATGGTGATTTTTGAGTTACTGTTGTGCTACCCGTTGACAGCAAGAAGAAAAACAGCGAAAATAAAATAAATAAAATCGATTTGTTTTGTAAATTTTTTTTTTGTGTTGCTGTCCACTAATGGCAAGGAAAAAAATATAAAAAATAAGAGAAAGTGGGACAAAACTTGGGCCATTGGCAATAGCAACACCCAAAACGTGTTTTCAATGGGGTGCAATTAGCAAAATTACTCTTCTATTTTTTTAACCCTTTTCATCATTGTTTTAAAAAAAAAAAATTATGCTTTCTTCCTCAAACTCCATCGTCTTCAACAGAGAACGATGGGTGGGTTCTCGTCGATCAATCGGTTTCATCTCATATGACCGATCATTTAAAAAAAAAAGGTTCTGTCGACAGCAACGTTTTTATAAATAAGGGTTGGTGTGCACTTAAAAAAAATGATTTTATTTTTTGCATCTTCTTCTTCAATAAGAATAAAAGAAGACATCAGAGAGAGACGCCTCTCTTCTTCGTCTCTCCCTTTCTCTCTCTGTTGTACGCCTATATTAAAAAGAAAAATCATAGCTGAGGGAGGATTCTCAGAAGGGCGAAGCTCGGTAAACCATCCAGGAGCATGGTTCGATTCTAAATAGAGAGGCAAAAAGGATCAAAAGCCATGGATTGTGGCTGTTTTAGAGTTTTGAGCAGATTTTGAGTTCTTTGGAATGGACGAAATTGCATTTGTTGCTCCTACTGATATTCGAGCATTCACTAACGAAGCAAGGAGTAAATTGTCAAGCTCGGTGTCAAGGTAAAACTGTCAAATATTTTGCCCCTGCTGTGAAGGAGATCTCTGAGGCTTTTGAAGAACTGCAACGCAAGAATTCAGGCAGTGGTAAAGAGAATACCGATAGGACGGGTCTTGGTGACATGGCTTCCTCAGTTGATGGTGGAGAGGTTGAACTAAAAGGTAAGGTTGATATAGTTGATCCGAAAGAATGTACGAGCGATAAGGACCCAGGTGATGAGATGCATGGATTGGAGCGCTGTTCACATAGACAGGAGATCGTGTTGATACCCAAGATTAGAGACATCCCCTGTTGGCTTGGTAGATGGTGAAATTGATAGTTCTCCACCCTTGGCAATGTCAATTTGTACCAAGCGCTTTGGTGGTGGACAGAAAGTAATAACGAATGGCCACAAGTCAACTCTAGCTTCCTTGAAATCTGATGAGTCCAATGATGATCGCAATCTCCCTGAATCTAGAGAGCATTTGAAAGTTGGGGATCATAGGAAGATTTCTCCATGCAACAGCATGAAGGAATTATCTTCAGATAATTTGAAATCAGATGCAAGTGTTTGTAGTGAGAAGAAAGGCAAAAGTTTGGAAAAAGCTAAAAAAAAAAAAATATTCTGGGGAAGCTGGTAAGTCATGTAGTGTTCATTACTTTAGCAAGGAAACTTTAGACAATCCTGGGAAACACAGGAAAAGGGGTACTTCACTCAGTGATAGAAAGCATTCGTTGGCCACTAATGAGGGTTCACATCCTGCCAAAAGATCAAAGCATGCATGCGTGGGCGATGCTACTACTGCTAAGAAATCTATTGCTAAAAATAGAAAGAATAATTCTCCTTGTGCTGTTACTGTTGCCGATAATCAAGATGAACATATGAAAGATAAAAAATCATCATCATGTGTCAAGGTACAAGA
Source organism: Akebia trifoliata (assembly GCF_017979445.1). Taxonomy (NCBI): domain Eukaryota; kingdom Viridiplantae; phylum Streptophyta; class Magnoliopsida; order Ranunculales; family Lardizabalaceae; genus Akebia; species Akebia trifoliata. The sequence goes on from NW_028237412.1 coordinate 629,113, forward strand.
CTATTCGACATCAAGAACTGAAGCCTCCAGTGTAGGGACCAACTCACAGGGTAAGGATGTTGTTTTACCTTTAACAAAGCGTTGCCCGGTATTAGAGCCAATGCCTGATTGTGCTACTCAATCTGTTGGAGATACTGAGCGAAGAGGTTCAGATTTTCATAAAAAAGAAGTGCCAAGGTCTGATAAAGATAGGTCACCTATTACTCAAGTCCACTCAAGATGGAGAGCAGTTCGTCGATTTGTTGATGACGATAAAGAGGAGTGCACAACTCCAGTTCATGGTGAATCTTCTTGCATTCCGAAGATTGGGACTTCAAATGTGTCGGATTCCATTCATAATACTGGCACACCTCATGGATGTTCTAGTTCTGCACAACAAAATATTATAGCCGACATAATTGAAAATTTGGATTTAGCAGAGGGATTGCCAGCCTAAGGGCGGGATTTCACATTCCATACTAAAAGTTTCTCGCCACAACGGTATAGCCTAACTCACTTGGTAAGATTCTACTTTTGCTATGGGTTATTAAGCTCACACGTGGCATGATCCAATGCCACTAATTCAATGAATTTTGAAAGAATTTTTTTTTTCAATATATATATGTATATAGATTCTTTCTTTTTCAATATAGGATATTATGACTTTAGTCAAAGTCAATAGCTATATTTTCAAGAACTTGGATGAAAGCCTGTTAATTTTTAGATATTATTTTAAATCCAAACTTTTTCCTTGAAATCTAGAAGGCCATGGCATTGGATTATCGATCACATAGGCCTAATGACTCTTTGTTAAATTTGAAATCTTAATGTCTTAATCAAGGATTTTGTTGAGTAATAAATTTAATTTTTCGAAAAAAAAAAAAAAGTTTTTGCCTATCTCAATGTTTGATTATTGATTGGTATTGTTTGGTTGATCATTATTGTTCTACCTTGATTGATTGCCTATCTAATATGCTATGATCATGATTGATATATATTTTGATGTGCATGCCTTATTCTTGATCTTGATGCTTTGGATATTCATGCTGTATGATCATATTTTTCTAATATCCATATTGTGATAATTTGATTTGACCCAAGGGCCCACTTGTTTGGAAAAGGCCCCGGGCACACCCCACCCTGTTTTGCATACACCACAAGCACGTTTACTGTTTTACCCACTTACACGTCCCATATAGCCAACGTGGCACTAGGGCGTAGCCCGTCTCTTCGGAGATGCGACGTCATTCATGAAAACCAGAACTCCAGTCACGTACCTTAGGGTATATCAAACTGGGGCATCAATACCATCTGATCAGGTGATTCTGAGAAGTATATTGATGCACACAGACTGGAACGACCTGAGCCTTTGACCTATTGTGAGCCACACAGTCACATGTCCCGATTGTCAACGTAGTACTAGTACGTGGTTGGTCCCCTCGTGGGATGTCAAACCATTTATGAAAGCTACAACTCTTGACTCGTACCCGTAGGTATATAAAAGATAATCCAAGTATATCAATTGCACTTCTTGGTCAAAACTGGTGCCTAAGAAAGATCTTGCCCCGCTGTACCCTACTGTACGAGGGGGATAGACTACGTCTATTCTAGACGAGAGGTATTTAAGTGGGCCCTTGCTTAGCATTGTGCGTCACCTCTTAACTGGAGATCAAACTGGCTGTTTTTGGCTTCAAAGAAGTGAGTTGAGGTTTTAGATTATCACCTATACGATATATCAAACCAAATCACCACGTATCAAGAGGTATATAGGTGTATTTGGGCAAGGGTGGCCAGATAAAAATGCATTACACGTAGTAAGCTTAGAGTCTAGAAACCTGCCCTATAGGTCACGACTCAAACTTATTGTGGGTGTTCCCGGGTTGTTTATTAAATGGAACCTTATGAGACTGTGTGATTGATGTGAATGATGTGGATGATGAGATCAGAGTGTATGATTGTCCTCAAGAATAAAAAATTTTGTTTTTAGAAATTAAAATGGGTGCACCGACCCAATAAAAAATCTATCATTTTACAATAATGACCTAGACCATTTCGATCAAACAATCATGATGGGCCGAGCCATTTAAATCCAAATGGAAATTAAATTCTGTTCTAAATTCGGATTCCAACCCATCTTCAAAAAAGAAAAATGGTTTACAAAATGAAAGTATTTTCTAGAAAAAGTATTTTCTAGAAAAAGTATTTTCCATAAGTGAAAGATTTTCCAAAAAGAAATGCTTTCCAAAAAAAAAGTTTTCTAAAAGAAAATGTTTTCCAAAAAAAGAAGAGGAAGAAAAATATTTTTCAAAAAAAAATGATCTATTTTCACATGAAAAATTATTGAAATCAGATTTGTGAAAATATTTATTCAATAAAAACAAAAATTTTCAATAATTTTCAAGAGTGCAATAAAATTATTTTCCTTCTGAATGGATGAATTGTTTAATGGAATGGTGCACAAAATTCAATAAAATCTCAGGATTCATTAAATGTTATCAATGGGGTAACACTGAAACTGGTTAAATTCACCTTCAATGAGGTTTAAAGGTTATCATTATATCTAAGCTCAATCGTTCATCGTCTAGCTAGGGTTGTAAATCCGATCAGTTAGAGTAAACGTCAATATCAAGTCAACAGTCAAAAATGACCTCAAAATTTCTCAACATCGTCCAGTTGTTCTTTGAAGATCACCGTGCCTCAGTCATGCCGGTTGTAAGCAATGTCTCAGTCCTCAGTCCTAATCAAGTCCGGTGTGGGTAGTTGTCTTGAGTTTTCATGAGTCATATAGGTTAGCTCGAGTCCTTTTTTTTCAGCAAGGTCATGTCTTCTTTAAATTGAGTCTACTCTTTTCCTGTTGAGTCGAGTTAGTTTATCGAGTTTATAGAGGTGTCTGTCGCCCCTTTTAAATTTGATTGGATAAAGAAAATTTTTGAATACCTCGAGCGCATTAACGAATTAACTAATAATCTAGCTTTAAGGATATATTTTTCTCCTAAACAAGAAGATAAGAGTCGGGAAAGGTCATTGACCTCGGAACAGAAATAAATTCCTAAAGAGATTCAAATACAAACCATCCTATCCCTAGAGGAACACGAGGGGATAATGAATTTTCTCAGAAATTTCAAAAGACTTGTTCGTGTGGGCCTATAGGATATGTTAGGTGCAAGCTTGGGTGTTGTCTGACACAGATTAGATATTGACTTGATAAAATGAGATCAAGGAAGATGTTACAGTGCTAGACTTCTCAACATGGTAGAGCTCCCAGAATAGATTACATTCTCAGACTAATGAAACAGTTGAAGCAGTATTGATCTCTGATAATGGGTCGTACATCAAAGCTTAGGTTATCACTCTATGTTCAAAGTTCGAGATTCGACATCACATTATCTCTCTACCGTCCTCAGATTAATGGAAAGGTTGAAGCAGCCAATAAAATATCTCAAAACAATCATCAAGAAAATGTGTAAATCACACCAGGATTAGTTAGAGAAATTATCATTCACACTAGGGGCACATCATACTTCAATGCAGTCTTCTACTGGAGCTATTCCCTACTTTCTAGTGTATGATATGGAAGTAATCTTACCAGTTGAAATGGAAATATCGTATCTCAAGGCCTTCAAGGAAAGTCAATTGCTAGAAACTGATTGAGTTAGTTAGTGGTATAAAGAATTAAACTTGATCAGAGAAAAATGACTAAGAGCTTTGTACCACTTGCAAGCTTATCAAAGAAGAATCGCCCGTGCGTTCGACAAAAAAATCAATGCCCGTCACTTGCAGGTCGAAGATTTAATACTCAAAGATAATCGGGCACCTATCTTTGACCCTAGAAGGAAGTTCAAATCAAATTGAGGAGGTCCATTCATCATCAATGAAATATTACTAGGAAAAGATGTTAGACTTCAAGATCATGATGGAATCGAATTACCAGAACCAACCAACCTTGACCAAATCAAAAGGTACTACATTTAAGGAGGCCATCTTTGGCCGAATCAATTCTCCTATTATCCAGTTCAATATATCCTTTCTCAACCCCTTTGCAGCCTTTTCAAAAAAAAATTATGCCTTTTTCTTTCTCAGCCCGATCACCTAACCTAGGGGAGGGAAGATTTGAACTACGTTTTGGTCTGATCCCAAAAATCTGGGGTACGTAGGCAACCTGATAAGTTATTTCAGGCCCGACCACATCAAAATAAAAGAATAGATTCCCCGACAAAGAAAAAAAAATCTAAAAAAATTTTAAAAGAAAAAGAAATATCATCCAAAATTGGGAAGAAAATTCAAGAAAAATTTTTAAATGAAATGCCACACAATGGGCATTTGGGTTTTTGAGCCTCAAAATCCCTTTCTTTTTATACCCAGTCCTAAGCTTACCTATAAAAGTCCTCCAAAGTACCGTGTGAAAAGTCAAGGAAGATAGCAAAGCATGATCAGACAATAATTCTAGAAGTTCAGAAAGAAGAAAAAGATTAAAAAAAAATGATGAAGCCTGCTAAGTTGAAAACCCGAAAAGGGGTGACTTAGGCAAAAATTAAGGCAAGCTCGCAAGGTTGAAAATCTGAAATGACAACATTGACAACAATCAGAGCCAAGAAAAAAAAAATAAAAGCTCGCTAGATCGAAAACCTGAAAAGGCGATCTAGGCAAAAGTTAGAGCAAGCTCGATAGATTGAAAATCTGAAAAGGCGATCTAGGCAAAAGTTAGAGCAACAAAGAAAAACAGAAGAAAATCCCAACCTGAGAGCGGTTCGAGCTGAAACATCAGAAGTCCGAATAATCAAGTTCAATACTTAGCTTAAACCAGGTATAGACTCAGAAGCCACAAGTATCTTGTCTACGATCGATCTGAAAATTCTTACTTCCCCAAGTGAACCAAGGGAGATAAGGGTGAATTCTATGATGAGTCTTGAAAGAAAATAATTTTGTTCTCTTGAGCCTGACTCAAAATCTTAAATAAAATTAATCAAAATTAAAAGTTGAGTCTTTATTGCGCTTGTGGTAATCAAATATTTCAAGCCTTCATACAAGGGACATTTTCTTTCTTCTTTAATGTAACTTTTCCCCCTTATACTAGGGGCATTTTTTTATTATTTGCATGATGTGTTCAATTATTTTCAAGGTCATGTTCATTGTCAAACTAGGGGCATTTTGTTTTTGAGCAATGTTAATCCTAAAAGATAATGAGAACCCCAAACTTAAGGTTACCCTCTTGATAACTGTTTTTCGAAAAACTCTTGAGATTCAAAAAAAATAAAAACTTAGGTTTTAAATTCATAAAACTTTTGGATAAATCATTGAGGTTCAAACAAAAGTATTTTTGATCTCACATAGGAGATATGGCATTCTTTCGTTCCCCAGATTCTTTTCCAGATCCAATCATTTTTGGAATCGATCATTTCTCTTCAAGATTCATCATCTTCCAAATTTAATCGTTCTCCGATTCATTCTAATTAGTCTTCTCCAAATTCATTCATTCTTTCCTAAATTCCTTCATTCATTTGCCAGTTTTGCTTAGATGCCGCTAAGGGTTATCTTGGATTTTGCTCAGTTGCCGCCAAGGGTTATCTTGGATTTTGCTCAGTTGTCGCCAAGGGTTATCTTGGATTTTGCTCAGATTCCGCCAAGGGTTATCTTGGATTTTGCTCAGTTTCCGCCAAGGGTTATCTTGGATTTTGCTCAGATGCCGCAAAGGGTTATCTTGGATTTTGCTCGGTTGCCGCCAAGGGTTATCTTGGATTTTGCTCGGTTGCCGCCAAGGGTTATCTTAGATTTTGCTCAGTTGCTGCCAAGGGTTATCTTGGTTATCTTGGATTTTGCTCAGTTACCGCCAAGGGTTATCTTGGATTTTGCTCAATTTTCGTCAAGGGTTATCTTGGATTTTGCTTAGTTGCCGCCAAGGGTTATCTTGGATTTTGGTCAGTTGCCGCCAAAGGTCATCTTGGATTATGCTCAGTTTATGCTCAATCTATGCTCAGTTTATGCTCAGATTATGCTCAAATTATGCTCAGATTTTACTCAGTTCCAACTTAAACTCTTTGAAATTTATCACAGATTTTAAATCACACACTTGCACAGTTGTTACATCAGTCAAGGAGAATTTTTTAAAATTAAGGATCTGACACTGTCAGTGAGAGTTTGCACTCAAGGACCTGACAATTTTTTAGTTTGGGGAGAGCTTTACCCTCAAGGATCCGAACACCCTGACGAATTGCTAAATCAGGCTGTAAAATGAACTGTCACTAGCTTTGGCATTCGGATATCGCACTATCTACCAAAATAGATTTGCTATCTAGTTTGCTTCAACCCTCTGCCAAAGAGGGGCATCTGTAGACACCCAATTTTTACACTCGCCTGATTAATCAACTCGTCAAACCGATTGCAACGGTTCCCAATGATGGATGTTTATTCCAATGCTTTATTTTGTTATCAAATATGTTTCAGAAATCTGGATGAGGTATCTCAAACAGATAAAACTGTAGAAACCACGCTACGCTAGGAAAATACGACTCCAGAAACATAGAAATCATCATCTTACAGACAAAAAGAAGCTTCACGATAAAAATCACTAAAAATTGACCAAATTATCAAAATACCCCTAACCTTAAAATATCCATAGAGCCTGCATTACGCTTAGGAAAATATTTTCGAATACATAAAACAACAAATCGAAATCAAATAAATCATTTCGCCAATTTTCACAAAATTTGACAAAATTACGAAAATACCCCTCATAAAGTTCACGATCATTTCACACAAAAAATCTTATAAATTATACAAACCAATATTTTCATTGAATTCCTTATGAAAAATCGATTCTAAAACATCCTGAAACATAAAAAACCGACTTAAAACGCGAAAAGTCCTCTCCGGGGGGCACAATGGTAATTTCATAATTTTCATAATTAAAAATTACGAAATTAATAAATAAAACATTAAATAATTAAAGTGAAACATTAATAAAATTAATTTAAAATTTTGAACTAAAAAAATCGATCAATCACGCTCTCAGGCAAAATTGTTGAGGGTTCGCAAGATATTTCTTTAAGGACCCCTCCATTTGGGGGTCCAAAGAATTAAAGATATAATAGAGGGGGGTTCTCCAAAAAATCAAAGTCAATCAAGCAAGACTAAAGTCAAGGTATTAAAGTCAATCAAGTAAGACTAAATTCAAAATTAAAGTCAATTAAGCAAGACTAAAGTCAAAATCTTAAAGTCAATCAAGTAAGACTAAAGTCAAGGTATTAAAGTCAATCAAATAAGACCAAAAGTCAAAATCTTAATAGAGTTCTAATTAAATAATAACTCTAGTTAATAGAGTTCTAACTAAAATATAACTCTACGTAAAATAATTCTAATTAAAATACAACTCTACCTAAAACAATTCTAACTAAAATACAACTCTAACTAAAAGAACTCTAATTAAACACTAATTCTATCTAAATCAACTCTTAAAAAAATCTATAAATAGGGGTCATCACACCTTATTTTCGTATCAAATCATAAACCCTAAGAGAAGTAGGTCAAAAAGCCTCCTTAGCCTCCCATAAACCCTAGTTTTGGAGCCCCAACTCCTTACCTAACACGCATACTTCAATTTTAACTTGAAAAACGCGTAGAAACTCTTCAAAAACACCCTAAAATTTATAATAAATTCGAAGAATCCAGATCTAAGAAAGAGATACCTCACCTCGGAGATTAGAAATCAGATCTAGAGACAGAACGAAGCAAGGAGTACGGTACAAGGAGCAATTTTTGTCAGATCTGAGGGAATAAAATCTTTGCGTATCGAAGGTAAAATTTCTGTTAATTTTCTATATAGGTTTTGTTGTTAGCAATGTAGCCTTATTTGGGATAAGTCGAGACCGACATTGGCCGGGCGGGGTTGATGCCTAACACCTTCCAACCCCGTAATGTGATCCCCGAACTCAATTTTTTGTCTTCAGTAGATTAGTTTCTTTATCTGTTTAGAGTCAGTATCCGAATCCTAGACCGTAATAACTAGGTGGCGACTCCCAAACCTCAAAGCTCAAAAGCGGATCCGCGCACCCCGCGGATCGAGGGCGCTTTCAGATATCCAAGTTATTAATGAAAGGATTGCATGTTTATTTAAATTTATATTAGCGTAGAGGCTCCGAGTACTGTTGTTTATTTTAGGCCGGGTGGCCACAATTGGATAGTAGGAACTGGATATCCATTCTCAACCATGTTCTATTAATTTCTCTTTTGTTTTAAATAAAAAATAATATATATATTTAGTTATTTTGTGAGCTGTTAAAGGGTCTGTGAATGCCTGAAGGGATAGTGCATCATATCATCCGGAGGGATGTACTATCCTAGAATATACGGTAGGGACTACCAAGCTCATACGTGGTATGGGACACATATGAGAGTGGAGTCACAACTGGAATCCGAGTACATTCATTTCTTATCTTTACCAGTGAATATGTATTGTAAAGGTGGTCGTATACGAATGGAGTGTTTATTTTGGGAATCATACGCACGCCTGATAGGCATAGACGAAGATGATTAGTCAGTGATCACTAACAATCTAATAGTAGTCGAACGTTCTGACACATCGAAAAGAGACCCATCGCTTATGGTCACGTCAAACGGCCAGCCTAAGCCGGATAAATGATCCCGCAAGCGTGCTAAACAACGATCAGTCACAAAATCAGGAACTAAGATTTTATTGAGGAATATCATGTCCCGACTGGGAACGATCCAGTCGTGAATCCCAACTCTCTAAGTCTACTACTCCACCATTATGTATTATGTACCTGTCGCTTTATTTTGAATAATAAACTGAAAAGCATGTCTACTGTTTCAATGTTGTTATTTAGATTTGTATAAAAAATGAAAATGTATAATGAGTACTGATGATTGATGTGATGTAAACTTTTAAACTGTTTAGCTGCTCATCCCTAGCTATATGTACCAGTTAATCGTATTTTCTCTTGTAAAATTTTGCATTTGTTAAATTGTTTAGCATGCTTACTCGATCATGTTTAGGGGAGGTTATTAGTAGGAATTGGTTGTGGACTTACTGGGTAACCATCGTTACTCATCCCTTACTTTCATTTTTTTTAGTTTTAAAGCTTACCGCCGAAGAAGTAGTCGTAAAGCCGTCGAGTAAGGATCATCTGGTGGGTCATACCGACGATCAGGATCCGTTATCTAGTGAGCATTGAGACGACATCCACTAGGATTCTGTTCATCCCAGGAGATATATATAGTTTTGGGGTTGAGTAATTAGATTTACGTTAAAGTGAAAGTTTCTTTTTGTAATCCAGTATATTGTAAACTTTTGCGCTCTGATATACTCATATGTTAGATATTTTCAATCTTCCGTTGTTATTTTCGTGTTGCCTTTATGTATAGTCAGAATTTTGTAGTATATTAGATTACGATGCTTTCGAGTTCCGTGGAATGCTAACATAAAAAGGGGGGATGCATGTCTGAATTTCGAGATAACCTTGGGATTTTTGTTAGCATTTGGCGGGGTGCCACAGATGGTATCAAAGCATAGCATTAGATTCGTATGGAATACAGATCTGTTATGTTTTGAAGAATAGGCTAATACCACAGACATTAGAGATAATCATAGAGCGTCACTAGGAATTCTATATCTAGAGGTCTGTAGAGCCTAGTAAGCCTAAGATAAGATTCTAGGTTTACTCTATAGTGATGAAAATGGTGTTCATTACTAAATTCCTTATTATAATAGTAGCTCATGTTTCCGTAAGAATGATGTTGGCGTAGTTCGGAGAAGTGTCTTGCTTCTGATAAATAGAAAATTTTTGAACTTGCAGGCTAGGAAAAGAGGCAAGAAAACAGAGTTACGACCGGGCCCATGACAAGAAGTCAAACTGGTGGGGAAGGCCTACCTGGGTCGAGTCAACTTACCAAGATAGAAGCAGTTTCAGGGTTATCCTAGAGTCAAATACGCATGGAAAAGAGATAATCAGAGATGTTTGAGGCTCAAATGATCATGGTGGGCCAATTGACAACAAGATTAGAGAGGAAAGAAGAAAAGCTCGACCACCATCTTAAGAATAAATCTCAAAAAGATCCAAGAGGAAATATCCCGAGACAAGGAATGCTACGAGAAGAAATAGGAATAGTACGATCATCGCCTCAAAACCTAGTAGAAGAAAGGCAATTAAGACCCAATAAGAGATAAAAAATTACAAAACTAACAGAGTCGCGGGAAAAACAACCATATATAAGAAGTGAGACTATGGAAATACCCGTTCAAGAAATGGTGGAGTTTTGTAGGAAACAACAAAATAAAATACTAAATCGATCGAAATAAAAAGTGATAACGTGTTATGAATGTGGTAAGTTGGGACACACAGGGGTGCAATGCTCAGGTCCACGTCGATCGATTAAAGATGCGTGGCTCAGAAAGATGTTAGTTGGGCCAATTCAAGGAACAATAAGGTCACCGAATTTTAACAAGGTCAATGACATGCTTATACCATCGCAAGCGGACCGAACTAGTGGTCGAAAATGGGAGGGGATGAAATTACAAATGTACCAGGGACAGACCAGTCAACCCTTAACATCTCTTCCTTCTAGATCAGACCCGGCCAAGAGGCCGATGCATTCGAGGCCAAATGCCCTGGGATCAGTTTACCCACAGTATAAAGCTACTCCACCACTGAATTGTGGGGTTCCCTCATTACTGAGTCATAGAGTGGCTGAAATTTCAGCAAGGCTAGCAAGGCCAAGAGAACCAACGAGGCAGGTCAAGAGACTACAGGCTCCAACTAACTGCCTACTCCACATAAATTTATGAAAACAAAAATGTTGACATGTTAAGCGTGTGGTCTGATCAGACATATCAGAAGAGAGTGTCATCTATCACAGTCACAAGAAAAGGTTGTGACCCAAGAGAAAACACCTATCTCCGACAAATTTTGGAAGATACAATTTTTAATTGTAATGTTAGAAATCGGATTTCTATTCAATATTGATTCCTTTAGATTAAATACTTCTGCTAAGATTTTACACCCTTAGTAGAGTTAGAAATTACCGAGACAGGCCGAGTGATAGAAATATCTACGCCACTAGAAGATTATGATTGTCAAAAAATTGTCGAATACTTTGGGGCAAAAAATGTTGATGAGATAGGCACAGTAGAATAGGGTAGGAAAGGAATATCATGCGTGGAAATGTGTGTGTTGTGGGGATAAATGTAATTATAACATGGAAATAATATATTAGAGATTGTGTGAGTAAAGGCTAAAAGTATGTGTGGGTAAGTGATGTTTAGAATGATATCTTGTGAAGAAAGAATGAGATTTTTGAGAGATTAAGTAGGAACCTACAGAATAAAAGTGTTTAATCAAAAATTGAAATTTTGTATGTGACACAAATGAACGAGTATTTGGAGGTAAACTTGATGTGTGAAAGATACGTTTCATTAAGAGATGTAAGAAATAAATTTGTGAATGGGGAAGCGTGTTGGATTTCAAGATAGTATAAGTTCAAAAAAATATTACTAAAGAGATAGAATTCCAGTAGGTAAGAGTTAGATAGAAAAGGTAGTTTTGAGAACAAGGCGGGTATAATAAGGGGTGGATCGTAACGATTGTTTTGTTAATTAATGAGTATATTTTAGGTGTTAGGAGGGTTGAAGAGTGTGAGAAGATGAGAACTATTTGTAAAACTAGTAACATGACTATGTACGTGCAACTAGGGGTGCAAGTGAATTCTGTTCAAACCGAGAACCGAGCCAAACCATAGAATTTGGATTGGGTTGGTTCGGTTTATATTCAGATCGGTTCGGATTTGGGTCTAGAAAATGAAGAACCGATGACTTCGGTTTGGTTCTCGGTTTAGACGGTATAAAAAATCAAACCAAACTGAAAACCGAATAAATATATATTTATAATAAAATATTAAATATATATTTTATATTTTATTTTTATTTTTTAAGATTTTTACCGAAACCTAACTTCGCTCTCTGGGTTTTTGAGTTTTCCCTCTTCCCTGTTCAGCAGCTCCCCTCTCGTTCGTCTCTTCTAGTTGTAGAATAAGTGCGGCTACGGGCTTAACTCCGGCGCCGGCTGTCGTTCATCCCTCCCTCACCCTGTCTCTATCTGCCTCTCTCTTTGGCATTGTGTGCGTCTGTGCGACAGCACGACACTGTTGTGCTCTACATCTCAACTCCGGCCGACGACGGTGGATAACTCTTTCTCTCGTCCTGAGGTACGACTCTCTCTCTCTCTCCATTACCATTACTTTTGGTCAACATTGATACACTAGATGTTCTCACGATGGTAGATTTTGGATCTGATTTTGTTTTTAAAGAGTCACAGATCTTGGATTGTTATTCCAAGAAACAAATCAGATTATATATATATATATATATAAATATATATTTGTAATTATTATCCAAGAAATCAATATTTTGATTTTAAAGCCAGATAGTTGTGCATCAGTACAAGCTTGAAACTTTTGATATTTTGTTTTCGTTATTTGAACAATTTTGGAAATTTTAATGAATTTAATCAATTTATACTAAGACCTATACAAAATTCCAGTGTTTTGAAATTTCTGGATTTCATTTTGGTTATTTGAGTAAATTTTAAAAATCCAAAATGCTGATTTCATTTTGGTTATTTGAGTAAATTTTAAAAATCCAAAATGCTAATTTCATTTTGATTATTTGAGTAAATTTTAAAATTCCAAAATGCTGATTTCATTTTGGTTATTTGAGTAAATTTTAAAGCCTTTCATTTTGGTTTCATTTTGCATCACCTTTAGAATTATGATTATTTGAACCTGGAGAACAAATACAAATTTTGTGGTATAAGATGTTTTAAAACATCAGAGATTAATTAGAGTTTTCCTTTAAATTGATTTTTTTTAACTATATTTCTCGACATAAATCGAATTTGCAATCACAACCTAAAATAAATAAAACTCAATCCTCTTTATTAAGAACATATAAAATTGGAAGGTGATGCATTAAAGAACATATATAGATTCAATTTACGTGCCAATGTATTAGAGTAATGGAGGTTAACTTGTTTAATGGGTCGAGTATTTTACCATTTCGATGCTTTAAATTAACTTCAAAAAACCCAACAAAATATTGGGGATTTGGGGTTAATTAGGATCTATTTCGATTTCATATTTTTATAATTAGAAGGCTCAATTTGCAAAGAAAAAAATAAATGCACCTTATTTATTTATTTATTTTTGGTCGATTTACTAAAAGATACGCTCAAAATTGTATCTTGAGAGCATTTAATTGGAGCATTAATTCATGTTGAATGTTTTTTTTACTTAATTATTTTAATTCTTTTTATGTATATTAGGATTTAATTGATATATTTTTATTTTTGTTAGATGTCAAATATAGGAGACAAAGACACTAGCAATGCCAATATTGAACCAGTTATTGATTCTACTCCTTCTATTCCTTCTGCTACTACCGGTACTATTGCCTCAAAACCTAAGGTAAACTCAACTCGCAAGAAGCCCTATAGACCAAAATCTGACGTTTGAGATCATTTTATTAAAATTAAAAATGATAATGGGGGGAAGTCAGAAAGAGCCAAATGTAATTATTGTAGTTCAGATTATGGGTGTTCGAGTGTTAATGGGACTAGTACGTTAAGGAAACATTTAACCAAATGTCCCAAGTATCCTTATCGTGATGACAAGAGGCAAAAAGTCCTATCATTCCAAACAGTAGGACACGAAGGAGATAATAGTCTTACCTCTTAGAAATTTGACCAAGAGTTATGTAGGGATGCCCTTACAAGAATGATAATCATTGATGAGTTGCCTTTTAAGTTTGTGGAGCGCGAAGGTTTTCAATATTTTTTAAGCGTATTGCAACCTAAATTCCGTTTAGTGTCTCGCACCACTATAGCAAAAGATTGCTTACAATTGTATGCAAATGAAAAGAAGAAGTTGAAGAATTTTTTGAATACTTCTGTCCATAGAGCCTCTCTTACTACGGATTTGTGGACTTCTTTACAAAATATTTCATACATGTGTCTCACTACACATTTCATTGATAAAAATTGAAAACTACATAAAAGGATACTTAATTTTTGTGTAGTTACTAGTCATAGAGGTGAGGCAATTGGTAAAGCAATTGAGTTATGTTTGCTTCAATGGGGCATAGAGAATGTGTGTACTATCACGGTTGAAAATGCAAGTTCTAACGACGTTGCAATTGGTTATTTGAAAAAAAAAGTTGACCAAAAGGGGTGGTTGCATTCTAGAAGGTGAATTTTTGCATATAAGGTGTTGTGCACATATTTTGAATTTGATAGTAAAAGAAGAGATTAGTGATGTGCATGATTCTATTAGTAGAATTCGCGAGGCTGTGAAATATGTGAGGAGTTCTCCGTCAAGAGCTCAACAATTTAAGAAATGTGTTGATCAAGAGAGAATTACATGTAAGGGTTCTTTAGTCCTTGATGTTCCAACTAGGTGGAATTCAACATATCTTATGTTGGATACCGCTATAAAATTTCAAAACGCATTTGAACGGTTGGAAGAACAAGAACCACAATTTGATAAAGAAGTTAGAGGAGGGCTTCCCACTGAAGGTGATTGGAATTATGCTCGAGTCTTGGCTAAGTTTTTACAAACTTTTTATAATGCCTCTAAAAAAATGTCGGGTTCTCTTTATGTCACTGCTAATTCTTATTTTCATGAAGTTTGTGCCATTGAAAATACTATTTCTAATTGGTCTAAGAGTCTTGATCCTTTCTTGAGTTCTATGGCAGTGAAGATGAAGGATAAATTTGATAGGTATTGGGGGAGTCTTGACAAGGTAAACAAGATGTTGTTGGTTGCTGTGGTATTAGATCCTCGTTATAAGTTGAGATATGTAAAATTTTATTACTCAAAGGTTTATCCACTTATAAAGGTTGAGGAGTTGATTAGAACAATAAGAGGAACAATAAACCAAATTTTTCAGCATTATCAGTTTCTTGACTCAACTTCAGCTATTTCTTTAAATGATTTTACTCAAACTTTAAATGAGATGGAAGTTGATCAACTAACTGGTGAAGGTACTGTTCAAGTCAAGTCACTTCAATCTGAGTTTCTGAAGCACTTGGAAGAAGAAGAAAGTGTGGATTGCAAATCAGAAGTAGACAGATACTTACAAGAAAGTGTTGAGAAGCAAGACATAAATTTTAATATTTTGGATTGGTGGAAAATTAATTGTTCTAAGTATCGCATACTCTCTATGGTGGGACGAGATTTGTTAGCTATTCCGATTTTCATTGTTGCTTCCGAAAGTGCTTTTAACACTGGGGGTCGCGTATTAGATCAATTTCGTAGTTCTCTAACCCCAAAGTTGGTGGAATGTTTAATTTGTGGGTAAGATTGGTTACGTGCTTCACCAGTTCCAATTGATGTTGAAGAAAGGTTAGAAGAACTTGAAGAAATTGAGTCAGGTAACTTTTAATTTTTATATGATTTTATTTTATTTGTGAAGTTCTTTAATTTTTATTTTCTATTTGATAACAATTTATTTTATTTTCTATTTTTACAGTTATTACAGATGATTCTGAGCTTCTTGATTGAATTACAAATGCCTCTTAATTTGTATTTTTAGGTAAATTGTTATTCCATAAATTATTACAATAGAATAATTTTTTTAAATATTCGACTTTATATATATAACAATAGTGTTTTTTTTTTTTTTTTTAGACTTATTGATTGGAGCATGGAGGAAGATGGAAAATGGTTAATTTTTTTTGTGCTTTACTTTTTTTATTATGTATGGTTTCTAATAGAACTAGGGTGTTATTGTAAGGAAAGATTGATTTATTTAGGACAAATTGTATGAATGTGTTGGTGACTTGGTGTGATATTTGGATTTTGGACATTTTAATATTTAGATTTGGATTTTGGACATTTTAATAGTTGATATACAAATTGTATGCCTTTCCTTGACTTGCAATATGAAAAATCTGACTTTCATTTAAAGACATCCCCGAAGGTGAGGAGAACATAGGATGTAAGACTCTTTGGTTCTGAATCTCTATTTGCTGATTATCTTACTCATGGGCTGGCCAACCTATTAGGTTCATGGTAATTACTTTTCTTATCACAATTTAAGAATGTTTCTACAAATATATTGGGTTCGTGGTAATTCCTTTCATAAATTCTGAGTGTATGTAGATGGTTGATACACATAAACATGCTGACATGGTGCCTCGGTGTTTCCCATCATCTGTGTAAAGTGGTGCTACCCATGGAGGGAAGACCCTTTTCATGGCATCGCGGTTGAGTGGCCAAGGTGAGATTTTAATAGAAATTTTGTATTTTTTTATCTGAGAAGTTGTTGCATTTGGTATTTTAAGATGTGGGAGAATCACGTGAGAGATTATACTATTTATTCAATGAAATTGTCCCCTACACATCCCCAAAAACATCCCATTGGTACCCATGTCATCAATCTTAATAATCTAACTAATGGACCAAAGCTTCAGAATCTACCATTTTTTTCCTGCTTTTGGAGCTATGCTAAATTGCTAATATGTGCTTTTGGGTTTATATTTATAGTAATCATTTGTTTTATAGTTTCTTGTATTCAATAGTAATCTATCCAATCTGCTACACCCAAGGTTCTCTTAACACAAAAAGATTGGTGAGATTATCTCCTCTTTATTCTTTCACATAATTCTGAGGAACTACAATTATTTCTTACCAGGAAAATGGGAGGTCAATTCTCAAAGCATCTGGAACAGGATAGATTCCTTTGCATCATCAAATGTAATGGATTCCACATCTTTTAAGATGAATCTAGAAAGTAGTCCTCAGGTAGAGACCATTGCACTGTTAAGACAAAAAAAATCTAAAATAGGACACAATGTATGAATGGTGTATACTCATTTCACTTAAACATGAGCATCGGATTTTATGTTTTATTCCTCTCTTTAAATCTGAGCAGATTTTATGCTTAATTACATCATATTTTAAATCTTTTTATTTGTATTATTAATATGTGAACTAATGCACAATTATACAATGGTTGTAAACATTGACTTGAATTTATTTCCTTCTGCATCAGGAAGAACAAACCTATATAGATATGGTTTTGATCTTTGTTATGCTGCTAAGAATAATAATTCATAGTTTACAACTTCATATAATTGATGTATTTTTCTATGTTATTCAGCAGCATATGCAGGGCTAGCAAGCTGGGTTTCTAATAAAATCTTTGTCATCCTATCTCTTATTTAGATTGACAGCATTAAATTCCATTCATGCATTGGTGAACATGGTTCAAAATTCTTTTCCCCACTTTCTTCAACCTTTTAAGGCAACAGGGTCGCCTTTTGCTTGTATATCTAATTCCATGAATAAACCTGTACCTCTACAATTAGATTTATCATTGCCAGCAATTCAAGATATTAGATGGAGTTTCGCACAGTTAATTTATTTATTCAACACTCAACTTGAGAGAAATGTTGCCACGTAAGTGATACATACATGCACTTCATTATGATTTGAGTGCTCAAGCAATGTACCATGTCTTTTGGCTTACATATTATGAATTTTTTTATGTGATTAAATCCTGATGTATCAATTCAGGCTACCTAGAAAAAATGTATTCAATTCAGCATCATTTTGTTTGAATAATATGATAGTTTTTGAAAGGGAAAGTTTCCTTTTTGAACTTGATATACTTGCTCTTGAAAGTGAAAATCTCAGGGCATATGGCCTTACCATACCTAAAGATGAAATGGAACATAGCCACCGGTATATTAGGATCATCAATTTTTTTGACAACCCGTGGAACCGAATCGAACCAAACCGAATTAAGGTCGGTTCGGTTTGGTTCGATTCTATACCAATTCGGTTCGGTTCTGGGTTCAATATTATGGAACCGACCTTCGTCGGTTCGGTTCTAATTTTGCTCAAAACCGAACCAACCCGATCTGAGTTGCACCCCTACGTGCAACAATTGATATTATATATGATCTAAGTGGAAGAATCGATGAAAATTTGGAAAAGGTAGCATACAATTTCGAAAGGGCATGTAGTATGCAAGAGAAGAGAGACTTAGTGGAGTATAAGTTAGGACGTGGGTCAATGTAAGATGCGAAAAAGAATGTTTTTGTAACAAAATTACATTGATGGTGACTTAATGGAATTGTGAGGAAATAGATGAAGAAGGTAAGATAGCAATATTGCTTGTAAATTGAAAATCATGAGAAATAATTGTGAGATTTGTAAGGCTAATTATTGTAATAGCAATATTGGATGATAAGTGAAATTATGTATGATTTAGGCAAAATAAAATTTCATGAATAAGGATTATTTGACATTATAATGATATTTAAACAGTAACTTGTCGATACTGTGAATTTGGGGGTGGAAAAATAAAGCGTATGACTTGCAGCTTATGAGACTGTTTGAAGTAGGAGAGCAGGTTCATCGCGTGTTTCACATGTCCATGTTAAAGAAGTATTTACCAAAACTTTCACACGTGGTCAGTTTGCGAAATAATTTATTTGATGTAGGATTTACCCTCTTGATTAAGGTTATAAATCGTAAAGATCTTAACAAAGGCCTCAAGGAGATATCACGGTAAGCAGAACATGGAATCTTGAGTCGAATGTAGATATATTGGTGTATTAGGAATGAAGGATTTGAATACGAATTACGAAGTTAGTGTTAGTAAATACTTGCATTATAGTAGTAGTGTGTTTGTAGTAAGACTGTGTATTGAGGAGAAATTTTCATTCTAAGTACAAGTACGCATAATAGATGACGTAGTTGGAGGGAAAACAAAGATAAATGATACAAAAGATGTGAAAGGATTATTGATAAAGGTTGGTGAGGAATTGGTATAATGTGAATTGATTGTTACCTTATCATTATACAAATGAAGGATTAATTGGAGTATGAGCTTGAATTAGAGTGATTAATTGATGGATATATTGGGTTGATGGAAAATAGTTGACCCAAGATTTAGGATTTGAAAATGAGATTAGGTTAGAACCAAGGGAAGATGATAATTGAAGATAAGTATCGTCTGTTATACATGTCGTATTAGTAGAATGACAACAACCTTGATAAGGTCGAATTTCAATTTCGATGATAAAATTTTTATTAAGGGGAGGAGAATGTAATACCCCGAATTTTTAACTCGTACCTCGAAGAAGTCAAATGGTGATAGTTTGAGGAAAATACCAAAAAAGGAAATTAGAGTAAAACACTCGGATATTATTCTGATCATTTTTAACGAAAATCAACTCCACCAATAGATTTAAAGAGGTCAAAATATATACTTTAGCCTGTAAACAAGTTCGAATTCGAGTTCGGCAGAAAGAGTTATAAAATCCTCGAATTTCGCGTTAAATGCGATAAAAAATAATGAAATTTTGCTAGAGCGAGAATCGAGAAAAATCGACTTAACCATTAGGTCCGCAACGAAAAATTATTAGAAATGGAATACTCACATGTTATTTTCCGAGTTCGATGGTCAGGATTTCTTCGAAAATATAAATAAGTAGAAAAATACAAAAATGCCCTCCAACTTTTGTTATAAATAGAAACAACTCATTTCTTTTATTCACTTTCTACTCTCCAACTCACAAAAGGTCAGCCCATTCTCCAAACCTAAGGTTTCAACCCTTCCCCTCAAGATCTATCGCAAACGAGTCCGAGTTGAACCTCGACGAAAAAGGAAAAATCGTTGGTGTTGTCGAGCTCCACGTTCTCACCCCATCCAACCTCCATTTCCTTTCCTTTCTCTTAGGCTCCTACTAAAAACTAGTAATAGGGGTTTTGACTTTAACCACTTGGAGTTCCACCTAGTTTGAAGATGAGTGATCCATCGTTGTTGAGGGAGGAGGGACACCTCCATCAAGGGTTTCACAACCAAACCGATTCGTTTGACATTCAAGTTCCACCAAATTCGATATTCTGGACCGTCACTCTTTAATTTCCAAGCTAGCTTATCGTGTCCAACAACCACAAGAGTGAGGGACTTTCGATTCTTAATAACTATAGATTTCAAAAAAATTGCATTTAGGGATCTTTCGAAACTTGTGTATGTTTTAAATGTATAGAATGTTGCTTAAATTATTTCAAATTCATACTAGAAATCATTATGTTTGATGTGTTTTATCGTGGTTTGAATATTTGATTCGTGGGTGGGTTATCAGAATAGAAAACGAGTGAAAAACTCAAAGAAACGAAGAAAAAAATGGAAAAAATTCGAAGTTTTTAGCGTTCTGACGGTTCCACCATGAATAGTCACGGTGCCACCGTGCCTTGTCCATGGTGCCACCGTGAGCCATCGTGCACTATTCACAGTGCGAACGTGAAAACTAAAGGTTATCCGAATTTTTTTTTTTTGATATTGTTTTTGGATTCCTCATGCCTTTAACATGCCAAAACCACTATTTATGGCCCTCGTAACTCCTTCAAACGAAGCGGGAAAAAAATAAATAAATTTTCTTCACGACGGGAATGTTTTAAGTATTCGCGTGATATCTTTTGCATTACTTTGAATTAGGTTACAAAATTACATGGCCCTTCTTATGTTATCGAGGGCCTTCATTTAAGAAAATCCATTTTCAATTTCGACAACTTTAAAAAATCGAGTTTCCGACACTTAGCCAAATTTTCACCGATTTTTCTAGTTTTGACAATTTGCCTTCGCATACCTGTTGGGACCTCGTTTTGAATAAACCTTGATGGTTTTCGATGGAAACAAAAAAAATTACTTTGAAAGATTAAAAATGAATGGTTTGATTTGAAAAGACGAAAAGTGATAATGTCATTAAAGAATGAAAAAATGAATGAATCGATTAAATGTCAGTCACACCCGAGGGGTAATGTCTGCATTTTACATTGTATGTTGTATGTATGTTGGTGAAAGGATATCCAAGTTATTAATGAAAGGGTTGCATGTTTATTTAAATTTATGTTGGCGCAGAGACTCCGAGTATTATTGTTTATTTTAGGTCGAGTAGCTACAGTGCATGGTAGGAACTGGATATCCATTCTCAACCCTGTTCTGTTAATTTCTCTTTTTTTTAAATGAAAAATAATATATATAGCTATTTTGTAAGTCTGTGAATGCCTGAATGGATAGTGCGTCACATTATCTGGAGGGATGCACTATCTTGGGATGTACGGTAGGGACCACCAAGATCATACGTGGTATGGGACGCGTATGAGAGTGGAATCACAACTGGAATCCGGGTACATTCCTTTTTTATCTTTACCAGTGAACTTGTATTATAAAAGTAGTAGTATACAATTGGAGTATTTATTTTGGGAATCACATGCACGCCTGATAGGCATAGACGAAGATGATTATTCAGTGGTCACTAACAATCTAGTAGTAGTCAAAAGTTCTGACACATCGAAAAGAGATCTATTGCTAACGGTCACGTCAAACGACCAGCCTGACCCAGATAAATGGTCTCGCAAACGTGGTAAATAACGACCAGCCACAAAATCAGGAACTACGATTTTATTGAGGAATATTATGTCCCGACTGGGAGCGATCCAGTTGTGAATCCCAACTCGCTAATTCTACTGCTCCACCATTATATATTATGTACATGTCGCTTTATTTTGAATTATAAACTAAAAAGCATGTCTACTGTTTCAATGTTGTTATTTAGATTTGTATAAAAAAAATGAAAATATATAATGAGTACTGATGATTGATGTGATGTAAACTTTAAAATTGTTTAGCTGCTCATCCTTGACTATATGTACCAGTTAATTATATTTTCTCTTGTAAAACTTTGCATATGTTAAACTGTTCAGCATGCTTACTCGATCATGTTTAGGGGAGGTTATTAGTAGGAATTGGTTGTGGACTTACTGGGTAACCATCGTTACTCACCCTTTACTTCCATTTTTTTTAGTTTCAGAGCTTGTAGACGGAGAATTAGTCGTAGAGTCATCGAGTGAGGATCATCTGGTGGGTCATACCGATGATCAGGATCCGTTATCCAGTGAGCATTGAGACGACATCCACTTGGAGTCTGTTCGTCCCAAGAGTTGTATATAGTTCTGGGGTTGAGTAATTAGATTTACGTTAGAGTGAAAGTTTCTTTTTGTAATCCTGTATATTGTAAACTTTCGCGCTCTGATATACTTATGTGTTAGAAATTTTTAGTCTTCCGCTGTTATTTACGTGTTGCCTTTATATATAGTTAGAATTTTGTGGTGTATTAGATTACGATGCTTTCGAGTTCCGTGGAACGCTAACATAAATAGGGGGAGCCATGTCTGAATTTCGAAGTGACCTTAGGATTTGTGTTAGTGTTTGGCGGGGTGCCACAGATGGTATCAGAGCATAGCATTAAATTCATATGGAATACAGATCTGTTATGTTTTGAAAAATAGGCTGATACCACAGACATTAGAAATAATCATAGAGCGTCACTAGGAATTCTATATCTGAGCTCATTAGTAGTTTCGTATTAGGATTGCGAACTCTTCTGTGTCTAGAGGTCCGTAAAGTCTAGTAAGCCTAAGATAAGATTCTAAGTTCACTCTATAGTGATGAAAATGGTGTTCATTACTAGATTCCTTATTATAATAGTAGCTCATGTTTCCCTAAGAATGATGTTGGCGTAGTTCGGAGAAGTATCTTGCTTCTGATAAATAGAAAATTTCTGAACTTGCAGGTTAGGAAAAGAGGTAAGAAAATAAAGTTACGACCGGGCCCATGACAAGAAGTCAAACTGCTGGGGAAGGCCTACCTGGATCGAGTCAACTTATCGAGATAGAACCATTGATAGAGGCAGTCTCAAGATTATCCCAGAGTCAGACACTCATGGAAATGAGACAATCAGAGATGTTTGAGGCTCAAATGATCATGGTGGGCCAATTTACAAAAAGATTAGAGAGGATAGAACAAAAGCTCGACTACCATCTTAAGAATAAATTCCAAATGGATCCAAGAGAAAATATCCCGACACATGGAGTACCACGAGAAGAAATAAGGATAATACGATCATAACCTCAAGACCTAGTAGAAGAAAGGTAATTAAGACCCAATAAGAAGCAAACAATTACAAAACTAACAGAGTCGCGGGGAAACAAACCATATTTAAGAAGTGAGACTATAGAAATACCCGTTCAAGAAATGGAGGAGTTTTGTAGGAAACAACAACATATAATACTAAATCGATCGAAAGAAAAAGTGGTAGCGTGTTATGAATGTGGTAAGTTGGGACACACAGGGGTGCAATGCTCAGGTCCACGGTGACTGATTAAAGATGCGTGGCTCAGAAAGATGTTAGAGGGCCCAATTCAAGGAAAAATAAGGTCATCGGATTTTAATAAGGTCGATGACATGCTTATACCATCGCAAGCGGACCGAACTAGTGGCCGAAAATGGGAGGGGAAGGAATGACAAATGTACCAGGGATAGACCAGTCAACCCTCGACCTCTCTTCCTTCTAGATCAGATCCGACCAAGAGGCTGATGCATTCAAGGCCAAATGCCCCGGGATCAGTTTACCCACAATATAGAGCTACTCCACCACTGAATTGTGGGGTTCCCTCATCACTGAGTCATAGAGTAGCTGGAATTCCAACAAGGCTAGCAGGGCCAAGAGAACCAACGAGGCAGGTCCAGAGACCACAGGCTCCAACTAACTGCCCACTCCACAGAAATCTATGAAGACAAAAGTGTTGACATGTTTGGCGTGTGGTCTGATGGGACATATCAGGAGAGAGTGTAATCTATTATAGTCATAAGAAAAGGTTGTGACCCAAGCGAAAACACCTATCTCCAACGAAATTTTGGAAGGTACAATTTCTAATTGTATTGTTAGAAATCGTATTTATATTCAATATTGATTCCTTTAGATTAAATACTTCTGCTTTTACACCCTTACTAGAGTTAAAAATAACCGAGACAGGCCGAGTGATAGAAATATCTACGCCACTAGAAGATTATGATTGTCAAAAAGTTGATGAGTACTTTAGGGCAAAGAAGGTTGATGAGATAGGCACAGTAGAGTAGGGTAGGAAAGGAATATCATGCGTGGAAATGTGTGTTGTGCGGATAAATGTAATTATAACATGAAAATAATATAGTTGAAATTGTGTGAGTAAAGGCTAAAAGTATGTGTGGGTAAGTGATGTTTAGAATGATACCTTGTGAAGAAAGAATGAGGTTTTTGAGAGATTAAATAAGAACCTACAGAATAAAGGTGTTCAATCAAAAACTGAAATTTTGTATGTGACACAAATGAACGAGTATTTTGAGGTAAACTTGATGTGTGAAATATGCGTTTCGTTAAGAGATGTAAGAAATAAATTTGTGAATGGGGAAGCGTGTTGGATTTGAAGATAGTATATGTTCAAAAAAAATATTGCTAAAGAGATAGAATTCCAATAGGGAAGAGTTAGATAGAGAAGGTAGTTTTGAGAACAAGGCGGATATAATAAGGGGTGGATCGTTACGTTTGTTTTGTTAATTAGTGAGTATGTTTTAGGTGTTAGGAGGATTGAAGAGTGTGAGAAGATGAGGACTATTTGTAAAACTAGTAATGTGACTATGTACGTGCAACAATTGATATTATATATGATCTAAGTGGAAGAATCGATGGAAATTTGGAAAATGTAGCATACAATTTCGAAATGGCATATAGTATGCAAGAGAAGAGAGACTTAGTGGAGTATAAGTTAGGACGTGGGTCAATGTAAGATGCGAAAAAGAATGTTTTTGTGACAAAGTTACATTGATGGTTACTTAATGAAATTGTGAGAAAATAGATGAAGACGGTAAGATAGTAATATTGCTTGTGAATTGAAAATCATGAGAGATAGTTGTGAGATTTGTAAAGACTAATTATTGTAATAGCAATATTGGATGATAAATGAAATTATGTATGATTTAGGCAAAATAAAATTTCATGAATAAGGATTATTTGACATTACAATGATATTTAAACAGTAACTAGTCAATACTGTGAATTTGGGGGCAGAGAAGGAAAGCGTATGACTTGCAGCTTATGGGACTGTTTGAAGTAGGTGAACAGATCTTGAGCAGAATCATCGCGTGTTCCACATGTCCATGTTGAAGAAGTATTTGCCAAACCTTTCACACGTGGTCAGTTTGCGAAATAATTTATTTGATGTAGGATTTACCCTTTTGATTAAGGTTATAAATCATAAAGATCTTGACAAGGGCCTCGAGGAGATATCACGGTAAGCAGAACATGGAATCTTGAGTCAAATGTAGATATATTCGTGTATTAGGAATGAAGGATTTGAATACGAATTACGAAGTTAGTGTTGGTAAATACTTGCATTATAGTAGTGGTGTGTTAGTAAGACTGCGTATTGAGGAGAAATTTTCTTTCTAAGTACAAGTACGCATAATAGATGACGTAGTTAGCGGGGAAATCAAAGATAAATGATACAAAAGATGTGAAAGGATTATTGATAGAGGTTGGTGAGGAATTGGTATAATGTAAATTGATTGTTACCTTATGATTATACAAATGAAAGATTAATTGGAGTATGAACTTGAATTGGAATGATTAATTGATGGATATATTGGATTGATGGAAAATAGGTCACCCAAGGTTTAGAATTTGAAAATGAGATTAGCTTAGAACCAAAGGTAGACGATAATTGAAGATAAGTATCGTCTATTATACATGTCGTATTAGTGGAATGACAACAACGTTGATAAGGTACAATTTCAATTTCGAGGACAAAATTTTTATGACGGGGGGAGAATGTAATACCCCGGATATTTTAACTCGTATCTCGAAGAAGTCAAATGGTGATATTTCGAGGAAAATATCGAAAAAGGAAATTAGAGTAAAATACTCAAATATTGTTCTGATAATTTTTAACGAAAATCGACTCCACCATTGAATTTACAGAGGTCAAAATATATATTTTAACCTGTAAACAAGTTCAAATTCGAGTTCGGAGGAAAAAGTTAAAAAATCCTTGAATTTCGTGTTTAGTGCAACTCAAAACAATGAAATTTTGCTAAAGCGAGAATCAGGAAAACTCGACTTCACCATTAGGTCGCACAACGAAAAATTATTCAAAATGGAATACTCACATGTTATTTTTCGAGTTCGAATGGTCAAGATTTCGTCGAAAATAGAAATAAGTAGAAAAATACAAAAATACCCTCCAACTTTTGTTATAAATAGAAACAACTCATTTCTTTTATTCACTTTCTACTCTCCAACTCACAAAAGGTCAGCCCATTCTCCAAACCTAGGGTTTCAACCCTTCCCATCAAGATCTATCGCAAACGAGTCCGAGTTGAACCTCGACGAAAAAGGAAAAATCGTTGGCGTTGTCGAGCTCCACGTTCTCACCCCATCCAACCTCCAT
This sequence comes from Akebia trifoliata, assembly GCF_017979445.1. Classification (NCBI taxonomy): domain Eukaryota; kingdom Viridiplantae; phylum Streptophyta; class Magnoliopsida; order Ranunculales; family Lardizabalaceae; genus Akebia; species Akebia trifoliata. The sequence goes on from NW_028237412.1 coordinate 655,435, forward strand.
TTCCTTTCCTTTCTCTTAGGCTCCTACTAAAAACTAGTAATAGGGGTTTTGACTTTAACCACTTGGAGTTCCACCTAGTTTGAAGATGAGTGATCCATCGTTGTTGAGGGAGGAGGGACACCTCCATCAAGGGTTTTGCAACCAAACCAATTCGTTTGGCATTCAAGTTCCACCAAATTCGATGTTCCAGACCGCCACTCCTTTATTTCCAAGCTAGCTTATCGTGTCCAACAACCACAAGAGTAAGGGACTCTTGATTCTTATTAATAACCGTAGATTTTGAAAAAAATTACATTTAGGGATCTTTCGAAACTTGTGTATGTTTTAAATTTATAGAATGTTGCTTAAATTATTTCAAATTCATGCTAGAAATCGTTATGTTTGATGTATTTTATCGTGGTTTGAATATTTGATTCGTGGGTGGGTTATTAGAATCGAAAACAAGTGAAAAACTCGAAGAAACGAAGAAAAAAATGAAAAACTTTTGATGTTTTCAGTGTTCTGATGGTTCCATTGTGAACAGTAACGGTGCCACCGTGCCTTGTCTACAGTGCCACCGTAAAAATCAAAAGATATCCAAAATATTTTTTTGATATTTTTTTTGGATTCCTCATGCTTTTAACATGCCAAAACGACTACTTATGACCCCATAACTCCCTCAAACGAAACAGAAAAAAATAAATAAATTTTCGTCATAACGGGAATGTTTTAAGTATTTGCGTGATATCTTTTGCATTACTTTGAATTAGGTTACAAAATTACATGGCCCTTCTTATGTTGTCGAGAGCCTTCATTTACAAAAATCCATTTTCAATTTCGACAACTTTGAAAAATTGAGTTTCCGACACTTAGCCAAAAAAATTTCGATTTTTCTTGTTTTGGCAGTTTGCCTTCGCATACCTGTTGGGACCTCATTTTGAATAAACCTAGATGGTTTTCGATGGAAAGACAAAAAAAATGACTTTGGAAGATTGAAAATGAATGGTTTGATTTGAAAAGATGAAAAGTGAGAATGTCGAGAGAATGGAAAAAGGGATAAATCGGTAAAATGTCAGAGTCACACCCGAGAGATGATGTCTGCATATTACATTGTATGTTTGTGTCTAGGTTGGTGAAAGGATATCCAGGTTATTAATGAAAGGTTTGCATGTTTATTTAAATTTATGTTGGCGCAGAGACTCCGAGTACTGTTGTTTATTTTAGGCCAGGTGATCATAGTTGCATGGTAGGAACTGAATATCCATTCTCAACCCTGTTCTGTTAATTTCTCTTTTGTTTTAAGTGAAAAAAAAAAAAAAAATATATATATATATATATATATATATATATATATATATATATATATATATATATATATATAGTTATTTGTAAGCTGTTAAAGAATCTGTGAATGCCTGAAGGGATAGTGCGTCACATCATCCAGAGGGATGTACAATCTTGGGATGTACGGTAGGGACCACCAAGCTCATACGTGGTATGGGACGCGTATGAGAGTGGAGTCACAACTAGAATCCGGGTACATTCCTTTCTTATCTTTAACTGTGAACGTGTATTGTAAAGGTGGTCATATACGAATGGAGTGTTTACTTTGGAAATCACATGGACACCTGATAGGCATAGACGAAGATGATTAATCAGTAATCACTAACAATCTAGTAGTAGTTGAAAGTTCTGACACATCGAAAAGAGACCCATTGCTTACGGTTACATCAAACGGCCAGTCTGAGCCGGATAAATGGTCACACAAGCGTTGTAAACATCGACCAGTCACAAAATCAGGAACTACGATTTTATTTAGGAATATCATGTCGCGACTGGGAGCAATCCAGTCATGAATCCCAACTCTCTAATTCTACTACTCCACCATTATGTATTATGTACGTGTCACTTTATTTTGAATTATAAACTGAAAAGCATGACTAATGTTTCAATATTATTATTTAGATTTGTATAAAAAATGAAAATGTATAATGAGTACTAATGATTGATGTGATGTAAATTTTTAAACTGTTTAGCTACTCATACCTGACTATATGTATCTGTTAATCGTATTTTCTCTTGTAAAACTTTGCATATGTTAAACTGTTCAGCATGCTTACTCGATCATATTTAGGGGAGGTTATTAGTAGGAATTGGTTGTGGACTTACTGGGTAACCATCGTTACTCACCCTTTACTTCTATTTTTTTAAGTTTCAGAGCTTGCAGCCGGAGAAGTAGTCGTAGAGCCGTTGAGTGAGGATCATCTGGTGGGTCATACCGACGACCAGGATCCGTTATCCGATGAGCATTGAGACGACATCCACTAGGAGTCTGTTCGTCCCAGGATATGTATATAGTTTTGGGGTTGAGTAATTAGATTTGCGTTAGAGTGAAAGTTTTTTTTTGTAATCATGTATATTGTAAACTTTCGCGCTCTGATATACTCATGTGTTAGATATTTTTAGTCTTCCGTTGTTATTTCCATGTTGCCTTTATATATAGTCAGAATTTTGTGGTATATTAGATTACAATACTTTCGAGTTTCGTGGAACGCTAACATAAATAGGGGGAGCCATGTCTGAATTTCGAGGTGACCTTAGGATTTGTGGTAACGTTTGGCGAGGCGCCACACATATTATTTACTTCAACAGCTACAAAAGGCTAACTACAGCTAATAGTTAGTAGGCTACAGTGCAGATAAGACAAAGAACATCTAAACATCTCATACAGCTACTAGAATAGAACAAGAGCTACTGCTTCCTAAGAGACGAGAACTCATAACTCAGGCTTATTAGCTTAGTTAGTGCATAGTATCAGTAGGCAACGTAAAGGAAAGTCGTAGTGACACTAGTAGATAAAAGTAAGAAATGTCAAGCCCTATGTTAGCTATTAGCTTTAGATAGATAGGGATAAAATGATTGAAAGCGGGCCATGTAAAGTATAGTGTCATTATGTTTTGTCAGTTCCATCTCAACTAGTTAACTCCGAATGATTTCTAGTTGTAGTTCCATCAGGTGTTGTTCAATTGGTACGCTAGTCTTTATATCAGTAGTCTAGTCAATTACTCCATATATTACACTAGTAGATAAGCAGATGTTTCTTGCATATCCTTCATGTCGAGAGCTACTTCCTCGAATATCAACGCAGGGAGTCACGTATCTTTTCTTTCGATTGAAGATGGCTTAATTTTGGGAGGCCTAACAACTGAACTATTAGATGAAGCAGCTCTTGCTTTACGATTTCTTGAATCGATTTTCCTCTTTAAAAAGATAGATCATCCTTTTCCTTTCATCTTTCTATCCTCGGTGTCAGCTCTAACTCTTATTTTGCCTTTTCCTTTCACGATCTCCTTCTAGTAAAGGAATTCATTATTATCGTTCTCGTTACGTGATCAATGCCTTCTACAGACAAGCGCAAACTTCGAGACTTTGATCGTGGTTTATTTTCACTCATCAAAATAAAAGTGCTATAAGTAAGGATTATGATTTCGTAGAAGCAGCGGCTACCACCAACATGTGCCCACATCCATCCTAAAGAGAAAAGGTCTACAATCAAGACATACCCTTCTTATAAGGTAAGGTCCATTTGTTTATACGAGTAATTTTTAGACGAGAAGGAAAAAAAAACACACGCGTGGTCCGATTAAATATTGGCTTTTCATAGGTGAGTCATAAAATGCTCTTAGTTATACGGTAAAACTATGCATTAAGGAGTAATATTTCTAGCAAATATGAGTAAAACATAATAGACGGTGTAATTGATTAGAGAAATAAAGATAAAGAATAGAGAAGATGTGAAAGGATTATCATTGATAGACATTGGTGGGGAAGTGATACAAGGTGAATTGATTGTTATCTTAGGGTTATACAAATAATGGATTAGTTGGAGTATAAGTTTAAATTAGAGTGATTAATTAATGAATGTATTGGGTTGACAGAGTATGGGAGACATAAGTCTACGAGTTATAAATGAGATTGACTTGGGACTAAGAATAGATGGTAATCGAAAATAGGTGTTGTTTATTATACATGTCGTGTTAGTGGAATCGCGACAAAGCAATAAGGTATGATTTTAATTTCGAGGACGAAATTTTTATTAAGGGGGGGAGAATGTAAAACCCCGAGTTTTCAATTTGTATCTCGAGGAAAAATAAATAGTAGAATTTTGAGAAAATCTTGAAAGTGAAACTTAGGGTAAAATTGTAGGACCTTGTTATAATCATTTTGAATGAAATTTGATCTTACCATTGGATTCAAAATGATCGAAAAACATACTTTAGCCTGTAAGCACGCTCAAGTGTGAGTCCGAATAAAAAAGTTATAAAATCCTCGATTACCAAGTCGGACCATTTTAAAATAGTAACTTTTTGCAAGAGTAAGAATTATTAAGATTCGATTACACCTTTGAGTTCGTAACAAAAAATTATTGAATATATACTATTTATTTGTCATTTTTGGAGATCAGGAAGTCGAATTATCGTCAAAAATGAAAATGAAGTCAATTTTAGGTGTCACCTCAAGCTAAAAATGTAAATTTTTGCTAGAGACAAAATTTATAGAAATTGACCATACCATTAGATCTAGAATGAAAAATTAGATAAAATAAAGTATTCATTTATCAGTTTTAGAGTTCAGATGGTCAAATTATCGTCGATCAAAACAATAGACGAAATATCGATTTCGTCCCAAAATTTATATAAATAAAATTTTTAATTTTTTGTATACCTCGTCTTCTCCAACCCGTCCAACAACCAACGAAATTAAAAAAAAAAATTTAAACTTCAACCTCAGATTCACCACAAACGATTTGCCGTCGTCGACCGACGCAGAAGGGAGAAATATCCGCAACCGTGTTCTCTACAAAACCCACCCAACCTCTTTCTATTTCACTTTTTTTTCACCCCGTATCGTCAAAAATTAGCCGTATTTATATACGGGAATTTTGAAACTTTGACCTCGGATCTCATTCGTTTCGGGATCAAACCGTCCTCCATCGCAGAAGGGAGAAAAGATGACAGTATCGAGATCTTCGAAACCACTGAGCCATATCCAAAAATCAGCAACCTCGAAGTCCTATCCCTCTCAATTTCCATGCCGATAGCCTCGATTTCCGCGTACACGCTTCGATCATTTCGTACAGAGGTAGTAAGAAACTTTCAATTTCTATTAGTAATCGTAGATTCTGAAAATTGCATTTAGCATTTTATTAAAAATTTGTGGTAAGTTTCTAAAAAAATTAAAATTTAATTGATTATTTCAAATTCACATCAGAACTTGCATATTTGATATGTTTAATTGTATTTTATAACAAGTTATATGTGGGTAGGATATTTCATCGGGTTTTATGTTGGCCAGTTGGATTCTGTGCCCTGCTCGGATCCTATGTTGATAAAAGTTTTGTAATTTTCAAGTTAATTGAAAAAAAATGAATTTTAAGGTTTGAAAAATGATTTAATATTCAGTGAACTCATATTGAGTTGATGAATATCAAAAAGTTGATATTTCGTTTAAGAGATTGAAAAGTGTCAAAATTGAAAAAAGGGAAAAAGGGTATGAAACGGTAAAATGTCAGAGTCACGCCCGATGGATGATATCTGTATTTTACATTATTGTGTTGTGTGTAGGTTGGTGAACGGATATCCAGGGATAATGTTACTGGTTGCATGTTTACTTACTTTCTATTAGCGCAAAGCCGTTTACTTTTCCGTTTTGTTATTTATTTTAGGCCGGGTGGCCACACTTGCATGGTAGGAAACTGGATATCCATTCTCAACCTTGTATTATTAATTGTTCTTTTTTTTTCAAATGAAAATAGTATATATATATATATATATATATATATATATATATATATGTAGTTATTTTGTGAGTTGTTAAAGAGTCTGTGAATGCTTAAAGGGATAGTGCGTCATATCATCCGGAGTGGTGTACTGTCTTGGGATGTACGGTAGGGACCACCAAGCTCATACGTGGTATGGGACGCGTATAAAAGTGGAGTCATAACTGGAATCTGGGTTATTCCTCTCTATCTTTACCAGTGAACTTGTAATATAAAAGTGGTCGTATACGAATGGTTTGTATAGTTGGGAATCACATGCACGCCTGATAGGCATAGATGAAGATGATTAGTCAGTGATCACTAACAATCTATAGTAGTCGAACGTTCTGACACATCGAAAAGAAATCCATTGCTTACGGTCACGTCAAACGACCAGCCTGAGTCGGATAAATGGTCAACCAAGTGTGGTAAGTATAGCGACCAACCACAAAATTTGGAACTAAAAGTCAGAGAAGAATTGTAACATCATATCCCGACTGGGAACGATCCAGTCGAGTATCCCAACTCTCTAATTCCAATACTCCACCATAGTGTATTATGTATATGTTGCCTTACTTTGATATATAAAATGAAATGCATGTTTAATATTTCTATTTGGTTCATTAGATTTATATATAAAGAAAATACTATAGTGAGTACTGTTGATTAATGTAATGTCAGTTTTAAAATATTTAGTTGCTCATCCCTATCTATATGTACCAGTTAATCGTAGTTTCTTCTATAAAATTTTGTATATTTTAAAATGATTCAGTATGTTTATTCGTTCATGTTAGGAGGGGTTATTAGTAGAAATTGTTTGTTTCCTTACTGGGTAACCATTGTTACTCACCCGTTTCTTCCTATTTTTTTAGCTTCAAAGCCTGTAGTTGGCAAGACAAGCGTAGAACCAACGAATGAGAATCATCTGGTGGGTCAGATAGACAGTCAGAGTTCATTACTTGGTGAGTATTGGGGTTATAGCCCCTAGTGGTGTTGATTGTCCAAAAGTAATAGATTTTGTTATGAACGTTAGGACTTTTGTTAGAGTGAGAAATATTTGTATAATCATGTATTCTAGTTATTCTTTCACTCTCTGATCTTTCGTACGTTATTAGATGTATATAGACTTCCGCTAGTATTATATTTTTTATGTATATATGAAGGATTGCATGTCGTTTATCAGGTGCAGGTTGAACGCCTTAGAATGCTAACATAAACAGAAGAGAGCATGCCTAAATTTCAAAGTGCCACCTAGTACATCGAGATCTGACATGGGGATTTGTTTTAACATTTGGCGGGGTGCCACGGTATAAGATCACTTTGACACCATTATGCATAAAAAATAGGTATTGGCTTTGTTTCGATAAGTGGCATCATTATCATAAAGCCAAGGTCTTTCCAAGAGAATATGACATACTCTCATTGGGATGATGTCACAAATGACCCCATCTTTATATTATCCAATACTAAAAGAAAGAGAGCATTGACTTGTCACATTCTTCTTGCATTCATCGTCTACCCAACCTATAAAATAAGGTGTAGGGTGTTGCATAGTAGATAGCTTGAGTGCATCGACCATGTGGCTTGAAATTATATTTTATTAACTTCCACTATCTATAATTAATTGACACAACTTGCCTTGCACCTTACATGTAGTTCAGAAAAAACTATGTCGAGTTGAAGGAGCAACATGTTGTATTGGCATTAAGTTGAAAATAATATAGTTGAAATGTTCACCTTCGTCCTCCTCATAAGCCTCAAAGATGATAGTCGCATCATTATCAACATAGGGGTTATCTTTGTCATTGTCATAATTAGCCTCAGCTACTAATGTGTGAGTTCTCCTGCATACTTCGAAGGTATGACCACTTTTCCATACTTAAAATATTTATTTTGCTTTGGGTGTGCATAGGGATTACGTTGGTAGGATTTAGGATGTGAAGGTGGAGCTTGAGAGGTAGAAGCATAAGGATTAGGTTAGTAGGGTTTAGGATGTGAAGGTGGAGCTTGAGAAGTGGAAGCATGGTTGTTGCTGTCATAAAGGGGTTGATTGTGAGATAGATAAGGTAGAAGTGATGAGAGGGCAGATTGTGGATATTTAGACCTTTGATTTTTGGTATAAGAAGGACGAGTAGAAGTATGAGATTCAAGCACAAATGATTCTACTTTTAGGGCATTATTTATGGCTGCGTGAAAACTTGTGTATTGATGTGTGGCCAAATTCTCTTGAATTCTTCTATTCAACCCATTGATGAAACGCCCAATAGTTTGGTCTTCATTCCCTTAAAATTCATTTATTAAGAGAAAGCGAGATAAGTCATTAACATATTCTTGTACACTTTGAAACCCTTGCCTACAATTTTGTTGGTTGATGAACAAGATTTGGATATAATCCAGTGGTAAGTATCGTAGCTTAAGCATTTGCCTCATGGCTAGACATGATTGAACTTGTCAAAAGTCTTGATGTAGTCGATCTCGTTTGAGATGGTCCCACCAAGAAGAGGCTGTCCTGGTTAGCTTAAAAGTCACAAGTTTGACCTTCTTATCCTCTGAAATTTTCATGTACTCGAAGAATCGTTCAGCATTGGAGTTCCAATCAAAATAGTCTTCAATGTGCAAGATGCCATTGAAGATAGGAATATCCACCTTAATCCTACAATCAAAAGACCTCTATTGTTGCCCATTGTTGTAAGGACGTGGGGGTGCGTTATGCATGAACATGCATTCAACCTCTTCAAAATCATGGAAGGACTAATTTACAATATGGAGGTGGATGAGTATGGGGAGGGTTAGGGAGAAGCCTTCACGGTCAAAATAGGGATGTTTAGTTCAGGGAAGGCTAGTATAAGGATTCAATTCATGTATATAATCCATATATGGGATTGTTATGATCGTTGAAGGGTCATTAAGTTGTTTGATGGGTTTTGAGGGTTAGGAAAAACGTTTTATGGAAACGGATATGTGGCTGTTGGAGGGTGAGGGATTTTATTTTAAGGGTATAGGAGTGATGCAATATGATTAAAAGATTAATAGAGGGTGCTATGAGGTGTGAAAAGTGGTATGGTTTGGGCAAAATCAAAATTATGGATAAGGTTCTAGTTTTGAGGGAATTTGACCTCACTAGAAAAGTTTCCAAAAGCTAAATTATGAGGGGAATTGTGGGAGGGATGGTGGGAATCTTTTGGGTCTTCATCTCCAAAAGTTTTCTTACATTTCTCTTTTTCAATGGTGTTGAAAATCATGCCTTGAACACGGAACTCCAACATAACCATAATTTTATTGGTGATTCTTTCTTCAAACTTCTTCAATTTGACTTCCAATTGAGTTTCTAGATAAGATTTATGTGATAAAATCACTTTCACCATCCATTTTTTGTGGATCGTAGCAAGAGCTCTGATATCACTTGACGTAACGGAAACGTATGAATCAATAGATTTAATAGATTGTGTTCAATAGAATACTTAAAATCAATTTGAATCAATAAATTCAATTGATAAACAACTGATAGTTTGAAAAAAATAAAGCATAAAGCTAAAAAAATAATTAAAAGATAATTGAATTGATTATTGATTGATTGATTTAATTTTTGAATTTAGAGCTCCTTATATAGATAATTTCATCATAACAATTTAGAATCCTAATAAAATACTAAAAATTAACATTTCTAACATATCTATAACATAATACTAACTTTTTAATTTTATTAAAACTCAAATTGGAAATTTAGAAACACCTCTAATTATGGTCTAGCTAATAAAAATGAATTTAAAACAAATTTGAAACTAACAAGGAATTAAACTCCTAACTTAACTATGAAATAGAAATCCTACTAGAAATAGAAATAGAAATAGAAATCCTAGTAAAACTCTAACTAAGATTGTAGATGTCCTATATCATTAACCTAGGTCGGTTGACCTCCACAATTTTGGTTTCCAAATTGCACATGGATTCTATAAAAATAATGGATATCAATATTAATAGAAACATTATATAATTAGAACTATTATATTCTTTAAAGATTAGTAGGAAACTTTAATAGATAGGAAACCTACTAAAAGAATGATTCTAGGCCCTCAACCTTCATATATAAAAGGTATCGGCTACCCTATATTAAAGTTGTTGAATAGAGAACAATTTATGTAGAATGCACAAAAGAATAGAGTTATAAAAGAAGTAATATCCATCAATTACAATTCCAGCTGATCCACACATAGAGAAGGGGGAAGGTGAGTTTAGTAAGAAAAGATCAACTTGATTGGGTTTCAAAGGTTACAAGGAACACAAATTGAAAGATACACCTCCAACATATGAAATCAATAGTTTTTGCGATGGCACAAGGTAAGTAACTATAGCTTATTTTTTAATTTAACGTGAATGATATGTTTGAGATATGCAATTGATTAGATTCTACTGGCACAACTAAAAGTCATGTTTAATATTTGAATGCATAAATTTTATAACATGTGGTATCAGAGTGTAGGTTTTGAATCTCCATATCTTGGTTACTATTCATGAATAAAAGATTTCCATTATTTATAATAAAATTGTTGTGTCAACTTCTTGATCTCGTTGTAATTGTTGAATTTTCATGTATGTACATGATTTCAATTTTTGATTTTGGAATTTCGATTTTTTCATGTATATATAAATTCAGTATTTGGAATTTCGAATTTTCATATATATGTATAATTTCAGTATTTAGAATTTTGATTTTTCATATATAAATATATGGTTTCAGCTATTGAATTTTGGTTTTACGTGTATATGTATAATTTCAATTTCAATTTTACATGTAATTTCAATTTCTGTTTCGGAAATTTCAGTTTTTACATATGTATATGATTTTAGTTTTCAATTTTATAAATTTCAAATTTCATATATGAATATGATTCCAATTTTCAATTTTAGGAAATTTTAATTTTAACATATGTATATGATTTCAGTTTTATAAATTTTAGATTTCACATATGAATATGATTCCAATTTTCGATTTTGGAAAATTTCAGACTTTACATATGTATAGGATTTCAATTTTCGGTCTTATAAATTTTAAATTTCTTGTAAATATATGATTCCAAATTTTTTGGTTTATAAAATTGCAAGATTTCATTTATGTAAGTGAATTCATATTTTGGTCACCTTTTAATTTCAGTGGTTGAACTCAAATTTTGGTTATTGACATTAATTTTGTTTTTGTATAAGATTATGATAAAATAAAATAAAATTTTAAGATTCTTGGCTCATTGTACCTTAAACTTGGTGTTGCATTTTGATTTATTGATTAAAACTTTATGCTATATCATGTTAGTGGAACATTAAAGATTGATCTAAGGATCACATAAATATTATTGAACAATTTACAGGAATATAAATTTTATTGATTTTGTAACTGTCAAAGTGACTTTAATTAGTAAAATTTATGAAATATCTAATTGTATTAAATTTGGTTATGATGATGACATTAAAGAACCATAATGTTTACAATTGCATATTCATTTAGGTAAATGGGATTAGGAGAATTTCATTTAACTAATTAAACTCTAGATAAAGTAATATAATCTATATAATTTAATAGAACTAGGATTGGATACCTAAATGTAACAAAACTGATTGAATAAATTATATAGATTATGTTAGCCTTATAAGATGAATAAAATTAATCTTTACCCTTAGATGAGTGAGCAATGGATATACCTATTTTAACCAAAATGATAAATTTAGGTAATGTTAATGAGTTCATCATTATTTAATATAACTCAAAGTACTAATTAGAACATTGTCCTTATAAAATTTTAGTTTCTATTCCGTTGCATTCTCATGCATACACCGTCCCACTCCTTATCAGATCAAACTTTTCAAAATGGTATGAATACATCCAATTCACTCTAGGTGTTCAAAATCTTGATCTAGTGCTTATGTCTACAATACCTACAGACCCAATTGAGAGTAGTACAGTAGAGTAAGGAAATTTGCTTCTCACTTGGAAAAGATCGAATATGTTTAGTTTGATGTTCATATGGATAACTATGGCTAACAACATCAAGACCTCCCTACCTTCGACTAACAACGCGTAGGAGTACGTAAAAAATGTGGAAGAAAAGTTTATATCTATTAATAAATCATTTTTGAGCACATTGATGGCTGAGTTGACAACTATAAAGTACGATGAGACGCAAGGAATACAAAACCACATCCTCAATATGACGGACAAGACTACAAAGTTAAGTGCTTTAAGAATGAGCATTAGATGATTTCTTCCTAGCTCAATTCTCTCCCAACTCAGTTCGAACCTTTTAAGATTTATTACAACACTAATAAATACAAGTCAAATGTAAATGAATTGACTAACATATGCATTCAAGAGGAGATGAGATTGAGACAGGAAAGGAAATAGGTTACTTTGTAATGACTCAAGAAGTAAGAAAGAAAGGAGAAATATTGAGAAAATGGAAGAAGAATTTTTCAAGAAAAGGTAAAGCTCCTGGGAATGCAAAACAGACACATAAAGAAAGATTGCGCAAAACGTAGAAGTTGGTTCAAAAAAAAATGTATGTTTCTTTTTTTGTATGTTATGAATCAAATTTAGTTGAAGTACGTTCTAATAGTTGGTGGATTAATTCGGAAGCTACAACTCACATTACGAATTTGATACAAGGATTCCTTTCAAGTAGGAAACCGATGCAAAGTGAAAGATCTATCTTCATGAGAAATAGTCTGGAGCGCAAGTGCTAACTATAGGAACCTATCACTTGGTATTAGAGACTGGTCATGAGATAGTTCTGGAGAATACTTTTTATGTTCTTACCATATCTAAGAATTTAGTTTCTTTATCTAGATTGAATAGTTTAGGTTATTCAATTTCCTTTAAATGTGAATAATCAAAGTAACTTTTTCGTTCAGTTTTAGTTGGAACTGGGATTTTAATTAATGGTTTATATAAAATAAATCTAAATTATGATTATACGTAGTCTTTAGTTTCCTTGCATTCAAATAATGGTTTGAAACGTGACTTGATTAATGAAAATTCCTCAATCTTGTGGCATAAACGTCTGAGACACATCTTTAAAGTTAAGATAGAGAGATTAGTAAAGGACAAAGTTTTAGACAATTTAGACTTCATGAATTTCTTGGTATGTGTGGATTGTATTAAAGGAAAGCAAAGCAGACATACTAAAAAATGAGCCACAAGAAAAGAACTTCTTGAGATCATACATACTGATATTTGTGGACTCTTTTCCACTGTATGTTTGAGTGGAAAAAGATATTTCATCACCTTTATAGACAACTTCTCTAGGTTTGGTTATGTCTAATTCATGAAAAATCTCAATCTGTGATATCCTTCAAATATTTATAATTGAGATAAAAAGATAGTTAGACAAGAAGGTTAAAATAGTTAGGTTAGATAGATGAGGTAAATACTATGATAGATTTAATGAATCGTGTTAGAACCCTGACCCTTTTGCTAAACTCTTAGAAAAGTTAGGTATTTATACACAGTATACAATGCCTAGAATGCCTCAACAAAATGGTGTAACCGATAAAGCATTTGAAAAAGTCGTGTGAAGGCTAAATTCATCCGATTACGTTCCATCTTTGGACTTCAATGTTTGAGATGGATAAGAACTCTTTTTAATTATCGATTCATTTAGATAAAATCAGCCGATTCTCTCGACTACTAACACTTCAACAAGCCTCCGCAAAAACAGAGTGGAAAAACTTGGCGCCATCTCTCTCTCTCTCTCTCTCTTTCTGATCTTAGAATCAATAACCTCTCTTTCCATCTTCATCTCTGCAACTCTCTCAAGTAAGCAACTGTTCCTTTTTTTCAATATTTGTGTTTTAAGCAATACTTCTCCTAATGTAAATCATCGAAAAATTCAAGAGAATCTAGAAGTAAAAGAGGAAAAAAAAGAAGAGTAAAACAGAAATACCTTCATTCAACCATCATTTTATCACCATTGTCATCTTCTCCAACAGCTCAATCGAACCCAAACTCACCCTCATTCTCTTCGTCCCAACACCTCCAAGAGCATCATATTCATCTCCCTTACTCACTCATATTCACCATTAACATACCAACATCATTGTCTTCTCACCCATCACTCACAAACCTTCATCATTTCGTCTCCTTTAATACTTAAGAGCAGTTCAGCTGCACAGTAGCACTACAGCCATCCATTAATGGCCAACTCTCTCAACACCCTCCCTCATTCACGACTCACCCATGGAACCCACCTTCATCGCATTCAACTCAACTTTAGGCTTTTGACAACACCCACAAAAATCACCCATGCAACTCACTGAATCTGAATAAAAATAATAATGGAACTCCCATAGCCACAAAAACATGTGAGTTAGAAATAGAGTTTAAAAGAGAGCTATATTGCCACACTAACTTTTGTTAACGCTACACCAACTATAGCAATTCTTTGGTGATTTATATATGAATTAGTGTGCAATTAGTAAACATTGGTGTGACATATTCTCTTGCATGGACTCACATGAATGTCATCTTCAAAGAGTCAACCATTCGATGAACTCTTGTTACTAATTCAAATCTCAAGAAAAATTCACTTGAAAAAAAAATCCGACTATTAAAATAAAAGTTTTCTTTTATACAAGTATTCTTCAATTAAAACATAATAAGCCAAGAGAAATAGTTTACGAGAGAATAAATTTATTAGAAGAAAAATAACCTTTTAAAATATCTAGAATATGTCAAGTGAGAGTGCGATCTATTCATAGGAGAATAAATTTATTTTGAATAACTTTCCTTTATATATTGATCCATGTCAGGAATTCTTGATGCTGCCCTACTCAATGTGATGTCTCATGTGGTAATTGGTTGCATTCTCGATCAAGATTAAGTGCACATTCTTACATTCTCCATAATACTCGCATCTATTGACTTGACCAAATGATTGGACATCCACATAAATAAATAGTCGGCTCATTTTTGCTTCATGATTTGACGTCTCAAACCTCCTTTGTTGTTGGAGTTGCAACAAATTAAACACTTGAGAGGATATCCACAAAGGAAACAAATAAGGGGGTAGAGGGTCCCTTTGTTTGAGACCATTGATTTAATTAGTACGAAACATAATCCTATCTACTCAAAATTCCAAAAAACCCAAAGTTGAGAAGTGCTTCTCACGAAATGATCATATGCCTTTTGCAGGTTCATTTTTAAAATAAAATCCCTGAGTTTTAAATTTTCTTGATTTGTGATATGATGGTTAAACTTATAAGAAGAGCAACATATTATCATGTTTTGTTCCTATTTTGGACATAGGAACTTCTATCCTGCTGTTGTCACCCACTACAACATTTTTGATCTACAGCGGCGGATTTTTCCGCCGCTACAAGGTAATATTTTCGCCGGTAAAAGCTATTGCGGCGATGAGCAGCGGAACCAACGATCCGTCGTTGAATCCTCCGTCGCTAACTATAGCAGCGGATAATGTATTCCGCTGTTGCAGGTAGTACCTTTAGCGGCAGATATTAAAATCCGCTGTAATAGGTCAATTTTTTAAAAATATATATATAACACATATAGCGGCGGATATTAAAATCCGCTGCAATAGGTCAATTTTTTTAAAAAAAATATATAACACATATAGCGGCGGATATTAAAATCCGCTACTATAGGTCAATTTTTTAAAAAAAAATATATAACACATATAGCGGCGGATATTAAAATCCGCTGCTATACGCTCTTTTTTTTTAAAAAAAATTATTATATTTCCTTCAAAAACAATATATAAAGACGAAATTTGTATTCACTGCTGTAATTTTTTTTCATATATATATATATATATATATATATATATATATGGGTCCCGTTCAGCAACAAACATTTTGGCAAAATATTTTTCAAAACATGGGTTAGAGGTTTTGGAATGGGCTGATTTTTGGTGAGGATGATCTCTACGGTGAGGAGATCATCCTCACCAAAAATCAGCCCATTCCAAAACTTCTAGCCCCAGTTTACAAGTTGAAAAATCGTGGACCGTCCATTTACCTTTTTGAAAACATGGATGAAATAGTGAATCATGTACTCTATGAATGATTGCAACGTATAAGGATGTTACATAAGTGTGTGCGTGGGTATTCTAGAATATACACTGATTTATAGGTCATCAGCTACAAGAGTTGTTCATGGTTTAGCATTGCAGAGCACAAGTGTGATACTTCTACACCACTCACTCGATCATTACCACAAGTACAATTTTCAGTTTGTACAAGCATTTCAATTTTTCCACTAAATTTCTTATTTTTCAAGGTCAAGTTTTGTGGAAACTAAATACACCCGAAAAGTAGCATTTGTGGAGGCCACTAAATGTTCAGTTTAGAGCATATGAAGTAAAATAGATAAAACTGTGTGATAAAATCAGGTACTTTTGCGATGCCCATCACAAACTGCAAGAGATGAGTTTTATCCTCTTTGCTAAAACCTTGAGCCACCTCCCAAAACCATTGGATAACAGGAGCACCGGCACTATATCTAGAATACTCTGTATTTGCTCTCATGTCATCCACTGAAAATCTAAAATCATACCAATTACATCAATATAAAAAAATTTATCAGAGGTTGAAGTTCCTGTAATTCACATATACACCTAAAACCTTAGAAGCAGAATCTATGTTTTGAGAGATGCAAACCTTGTTTCTGTTGTTTTTTTTTCTTGCAACTAATTTTGTTAAAAAAGCTTGGGTAGGCCATGGGAGGTACAATCATCTGTTCTACACCCCCTAGAATCACGTTGGTGCCAACCATTATTCCATTTTTTTAAAAATCAGCACCTAAAATTCAAACCCAATATTGCCAAGGTTACATGTACAGATTGTTGTCCAAGCCAGGTAAACATACCACAAAAATACTCTAGATATCAGCATATGGTGTGGCGTCGGATGTTGTATCCAAATGTCACGCCGCTTCATTAAACCAGCTCATGTATGTTGGTCACCAACACACCAGAATTTATCTTCCAAAAAAAAAAAAAAAACACGCCAGGATTTTAAGCATTAGACCTCGTTGTTATGGGTCAATTGTTGCATGTAATAGAAGATGACCTTGTTGCAGCTAGGCAAGAAGATCGGAGTGTGGGCAGCCATGACTTTAATAGGTCAGTCAAGGACCTACACATCTTTCTTCAGTTTTGAGTGCGCTGTTAGTTTCTTTGCTGTGGTGGTCTTGCTTAGCCATTGTGATCTTTTAGCTTTCAGGTGGTTGACAATGGCCCGCCCAATGTCAGCAAGCTTTGGCGAGACGCATCTGTCTTTAGTGCATTGGCAAATGGTTAAGGAGTTGGAGAGGCTTAAGTGCGTTGAGAAAATGTAAATGACTATAGGCAGCAGTGGTGGGTTAGATTCAGGCAGCTCTGAAGCTGTAGTTTCAATGTTTAACACATGTGAATCCTGTTCATGACCAATATCTATTTGATATTATTTGTTTAATGCAACACTAGAGCCCTCTCACAATATGGGGTTTGGTCCAAGTGTTTGTATGCTGGAAACTATGTGAAATTGTTGGGGTGGTTTACATTAACTGCATTCATTTGATGGCAGACCCTTCACATGAATTACCAACCAAGTCATCCTTGAATTCACCAAATATTTGCGGGCATCCATCCCCTTTTCTCTGTTCTCGTGCTTCCAGTACCCACTTACATAGTGGAAGGACCCATTCTCACTGTCCTGCTCAAACCATCTCACCAAATAACTGCATTTATTGTAATATATGAAATAAGACCCACAATAATGATACAATAGAACAATAACCAACACTCAAATCCGACCGGCGAAATGATGTAAACAATAACTAAGGTACAACATGAGGGAAGAAAGAATACCTTCACAACTGCAGGTTCCCATACAAAGTTGGCAAATGAATATACAATTCCACCTGTGTTGATACCCACCCCATACAGGGCACCCTCACCAGTTAGAACACCAAGTCAGGTTCATGAAGTCATAAAATTCCCTCAAAACAGAGGTATCAATCAAGAAAATAAAAAGGCACGGTAAAACTTTCATTTTGATAGGTGGTTGGTTAAGTGTAAGATGAGGTTTTGATCCCAGGTCTGGACTTGCTGCACATAGTTTCAGATCAATATGACTCATACCTGTAGCTGGAAAGCTCTAGCCCTTTCTCCTGCGAGGACTCCCCTTGTTGAATGCAATTCCTATTTTACATATATTCAATAGAACCGGTTCAATACGAAGTGATAAGGTCAAGGACAGAATGTCTAATTTTTTAATCCAGTTGAGGCATGTCTAGCATGCCACAATAATGAGGAACATAAATCTAAAACCTATCTTCAATTCCTCAAGGAAAACCAACATCTTTAGATTCTCATTAGCTTTCTAAGAAATATATGGTACTCTTACATCATGGAGGGATGGGTTATGAAGTTCATAATTATAAGCAGTTTCCAGTCACACTAATCAAATTGAGCAAAAATGAACATGGTATGAAGCACAACAGAACCATCATGACTGTCATATGAATGAATATTTCATTTTGGAACTATAAATGTAGATAGAAGGACATTTCAAATAATTTTTTTTATATAAGTAAAATATTTTATTGAACATTCCTAAAGATATGTTCATTTAAAAATGACCCAGATTTGTATACATGATTATATCTTATACCAGATATTGGGGTCAGAAATGAGTCCTATTTTTCCATGAAACACTATCTTGAGGCTTCCATACAGTGCAGAAAAACAACTACCAGAATCGATGTTAGGGGAACACACATTCTACCGACTGGGTTTGAAAGCCAAGAAGCTCCTGATTTCAGCTAAAGAACAAGGAACAGAATCGATGGACTTTCCATAAGACCTATTAAAATGAGAGATATCCAAATATGTTGACCAACAAAGTCAAGAATACACCGAGTTTTTATAGAATAGAACTAAAAGCAAATGTAACAGACTAATCGGAAAAACACAAATGCAATATAAATAATTACACTCACCAGTGTACGGTTCAACAATGAAGCAATAGCAAGTGCAGTCCTCATTTGTTTCATCTGAAGAAACCATTTTTTATGTAATTAACAAGTCGCAACAGAGATTAGTATTAAAACAAGTCCATGTTATACAAGATAGAAGATTAGGCTGACATATGCATACTTGGTAATTTATGAGAGAAAAGTGTGATTCAACATTATGCTCCCCATCTAACATGAGGCTCTTTGGGATAGACGGCTTAAATGACAAGAAACCTCCTGCATAAGTTCCCTGAAAATATAAATTTTCTCATCTTGGCTTGCAAGAGATTGATGCTAATGACAACTAAGGCAGAATCCATTACAAACTTCTATAAGGTAAAGATTCCAAATTCCTGAGTATTATAAAAACATAGAGAAAATTTTGAATGTTATCAAGCAACAAGGATATATGGAACTCATTTCCAAACAACAATGTGGAGTTTAAATTAGGGTCAACAGTCAATAAATGAGCAAGTATAAGAGAAAAAATGAGAGATCAGGTGGGATGATCTCCTTATTTTATACAATTGATTGGCTTAATGACAATGACCAAGAGTGGCTTTGAGTGAATAAGTTAATATCTTTCTCCCACCCCACCCTAACCCAAGCCCATCTCCACTTCTTAGAATAGTCCTTATTTGTATTTGTTGACAAAATAAGTTAGTTGTCAGAAGTCGGGGAAATAATGAATAACTACAACAGGTAACGAGAAAATTGTGTAGTATAATTATCCATAAAGTATGTGGAGTGATATTGGAAGGCTAGACATGTTGAAGAATCTGTGAAACACAGCCAACATCACCTCATAAAGATCGATAAGATGTATGACAAGTTGCACAGAGAAGATCTAACCTGGTGAATCATAATATTCTGGTTCATCGTAGAAAAGCATAGCTTCACGTAATCGATGACGCTTTCCATCAGTAACTGCAAACTGAAAGGTGGTATGCACAGCAAATCGTTCCAATCTGAGTTGTTGATGCATGGCCTGCAAATGTAGCTTAAGCATTAATAGTGAACGAAAGTGAACAAGGTATAGCAAAAGAAACTTATATGGAAGTCAGGTATTCATTTAGAGAATACCTAAGAACAAAACAATGACTGAATACCTGAACAAAGTAAGTATGTCCACTGCAAAATATACTTGCTGGCAGAAATCCCAACTTAAGGTTTCTATCAAAAGCATATACTAGTCCGCTTTCCTCGTCAACAGATGGTCCTAATTGCTTGTGCACAAGCTCATTGAATGCATTCTGGTCCCATATCTTCATCAGCTAGAACCATCTCTTTCCATTCTTTTGCCAGTTTTTTTGCAGACTCTGTTGGCCGCCAGTGGAAAATTCCAATATTAGAGGCACCATTGACTGCAGAAGGAAAAAAAATGGCTTTGATCTAAAACTAGTTAATCTCCAACCAAGAGGTGCCAAGTAGACACTGTATGTGGCTAATAGCCTACTATAGGAACGGGACACCGCTCTGGATCACGACTCATAATTTTCATAAAATTATTGAAATTCGACGGATTAGAATCAAGTTTAATAATAAGAACGTTAAGGCGAGATGGTTTATCAGATATCTATAAAAAGCTATATTGAATCAAAATTCAAGAACATTTTGTAGTTCAAAACATACCTCAATAGGTACAAGAGCTGTTGGAATGACCCTGCATATAAGAGATTAACCAGAACCAGAAATTAACAAAAAAAACAAAAAGCATTTTAATAAGAGCCAGAAGTTCATAGCTTAGTTTCATTATTAAATTTATATGAAAAATACAACCATCATGATATTTCTTAGTTACTCAAGAACATGGCAGCCACCATCATAAACTATCTGAGATATCGAACCCATCAATCCATAAACCAAATCAATTCTCCTTTTCACCTGTAATAATCAATACTCATTAAACTTAAAAGAAAAACCCATAAAAGATTTCACAAAAGCAATCAAAAGAAATACACAAAAACTACCAATTAATGGATATAAGTGTGGTCACTTTCAGAATTTAAGGGACATTTCAACCTTAACATGTATTAGTAAATTTCCAAATGTGTGAAGGGCATACCAGAGGTCCATTTGGATGGAAATATGCCTGTGGTGATTGGATTGGAGCAGTATATGTATTGTAAGTAACAGGCTGGTGGGGTCCAACTGCAGAAATCATGGAATATGGCTATTAATCTCCATTCATTGCAGTTACACTTAAGACAGGAGTACCCAATATGGATACATTAACCATTTTGAAGCATCTGCTTGATATAACTCGACACACATTTCAGTTGTTGGAAACACCAGCCTCAACAAACGTGCTGCACAGACAAGTCATCCAATAAATTCTTTTATTTATGGGTAAAGGATATGTCATATATAATGAGATGTTTCGATAATAAGGTCTCAGCATATCAGTGACATGTGGTGCATACTAGGTGAGTGTCTCCAACCAACGCTAAATTTCATAAAATGGATAGCTTGTACCATGGGAATATAACTATTTCCCTCACCTATCTTTTTTTTACTGATAGAAGAAAAGACTTCACAGTGCTCCATAAAAGTCTAAAACTAGGACCAAAATACCTCTAGAATAGTGTCAGCACCAAAATCCTTCCTCCACTGAATCATTTCAGCCCACATGTGTTTTGCTTTATCAACCTAAATCATGGTATATATCAAGTGCAATGATTTCTTAATGTATCCCGAGGCAAATGATCTAGTTTCCTATAATGGATATGTTTGTTTTGCTAAAAATTTCGAATAACAATAAATGAATTGAGATGATAAATTTAGTAAAGAGTTAGGATCCCTATCTATGTAATTGATATTAGTATCACTTTAATGTAATAGTGTGATATCAATCTGATTTTCGGGATGTGCCCTATCTATGAAGTAGACTTTGGATTGAACATTCAATGGACCACATATACAACACACAAATACAGCAATTAAAAGAGGTATAAACTACTGCACACAAATACAGCAATTAAAAGAGGTATAAACTACTGCACATAATCATATATACAAATAAAAAACAAATGTGAAAATGTAATGACAAGTAGGAAATCACCAGTATGCCTTGTGGCTATGGGAAAGTGAACAAGGTATAAATCCAGATAGTCTAACAGAAATGCTTTAAACTAGCCTTGGTGGTAATCAAAAGGTCTTCTCTTTTCACAAGGCCAGACTAAAATCCTTTAGCAAGTACTTCTCCAACTCTACTTCGTTCTGGTAATCAGCTGTAAGTAGCAATAGTTTATCAGACTTGTTACTTCATGCAGAATACTCAAAATGTAAATGGAAGAAGAAAATTATAAAACTATTGGATCAATGAATGAATCCCTATCAAAATAACCCCCCCAATCATGCACAATTGACTGCATATTACCCATTGGGCATAAGTCAGGTCTGAGTCATTTCGGAAAAACAAATCTTAGCTGAATCAGAATCAGCAATGTCTCCTTATCACCAATTCACTTGCCCCACATCGATCTCGACTAATTGGCTAAAGGAATCAAATTTTTCGATACAATGAATAACATAAAGGCCCATCTTATCAACCGAAATATTCTTACAATGCTTCAAAGATACTAAGTTAATGATAAAAAAAGACCAAAATTTTTAATATAGTTACCAAATGTTCAAAGAAGTTGTTTCCTGAAATAGCAACTCTCACCAAGCTATGTATTTAGGGGACATGGATTGTGCTCCCAAACAGGGCCTTAAATTTAGATTTTCAGATAATAAAACTTCTATGCAGGCATACGTCACAAGATGACAATGAAACAGCTCTTAGCACGACCAGGGGTGTTGTTGCGTGAACGTCTACAAATGCTTGTATGTGAACAGTTTTTAATGAGGGGTGTGGAGACAACGAGGGGGTAATATATTAGTAACAAGGTCATGGTGAATCATTGTGCCAAGGCTAAGTGTAGTAACTGTGCTTCAGTGTGTGCATGTAAGATGTAGGAATGATACGAAACTAGTTTGATTGGATCACAAAAATAATAAAAGATAAAGAAATAATTTATCTGTTTATTTTTATGGTTCATCCTTCTTTTGGCTCTATTATTGATCGTTATGTTGAATATTTAGTTTGGCACACTCTTTATGGTTCAATCTAAGGATATTCGGAACAACCTTAAATAATTTGGAATTTCAAAAGGTTGATTTCATTAAGGACGGAGTGTTAGTTTAGATGTTTTTGTAGTTTTTTTTTTTAATGAATCCATCTATCCTTTGACTTTTTTTTAGTTTTTATTGTATTTTTGTCAATCTGCCCTTTGGCAGTATGTTTTTATAATAAAAAAAAACATAAAATAAAATTAAAAAAAAGGTTTTTCAGCATGCTGTTAGCATGAACAACAACTTACTGGTTTAACTCGTTGGTGTGCCCCTAGCAGAAACTCAATTTTTAGTGTTAAACCCTTAATGCTTTCATATTGCTGGGAGGTGTGCCAGTAGCAGATCAGTTTTTTTCATTTTTGCATCTCCTTCTCAAAAGAGAAAGAAGGACAGCAAAGAGGAAAGGACGTCTCCCTCTCTCTCTCCCTTTCTCTCTGTCTCTCTCTCTCACAAAAATAAACAAGAAAAAACAATGAATCTAGAAGTATTGAAGAAGAGATTGATGACCTTGTATTCAACCTGGATCAAACACAAATGAGATCTTTGGTCTGATTCAGACATTCTTCTGATCTGCACTCCTCCTTCTGATGATGATGATGATCTCTCTTTCCATCCGATTTCCTCTTCTTTCTACCAATGGTTGCTTGGATTCAATTTCCCTAACACGATCGCCATCTTCATGCGCAAAGAGATTCACTCTATCTCCACCAACAACAAAATCCCTCTCTTAAGAACCCTAATCATCTCTACCAAGGAATCAATCGGATCTCTCCTCACAATCCATCAAAAGCCCCAAGGAGATGTTAAGCGCGGGAGGGACGACTAACTGCTGAGATTTAAACCCTGGCCTAATGTTCTTGAAAGGAAAAGCTGGACCCTTTAGTCATCAAAGAGTTGGAAGTTTGCTCGGTTCATGAACGGGTAAATGCTCATGGATCGCCGGTTTCCTCCAAACCGATGGTTTACCCTTAGAAGGAAAACATCTGAAAATGAGAGGGAAGAGGGAAATTCGCGCGTTGTGATATTTTCATTTAGAAACTTTTAGAGGCGGATTGTATTTTCCGCTCCAACAAATGTTTTAACGGGTTGAGTGTAGCAACAAATGTTTTAAAGGGTTGAGTGTAGCCACGGATAAATATATCCGCTACAGAAAAACGCACCTACTGCAGCAGAAATATAAATCCGCTGCTATAAATCGACGTAAGAAATGTAGAAAAATTAACTCTGCAACCGCGGAACATATATTCCGCTGCTATTATTCGATTTAAAAAAAATTTGATAAAGAGAAAAACTTATTAAACATAATTTTTTACATTTAAAAAAAAAAATTTTGATTTTTAGTGGCGGATTTACTAATCCGCTGCTATATTCAATTAAAAAAATTTGATAAATAGAACTTACTAGATATAATTTTTTATATTAAAAATTTTTTAATTTTTTAGCGGCGGATATAATAATCCACTGCTACATTCAATTTTTTAAAAAATATGATAAAAAGACTCATTAAATATAATCTTTTATATAAAAAAAAATTGATTTTTTAGTGGCGGATATATTAATCCGCTGCTAGATTCAATTTATAATAAAAGCACTCATTAAATATAACTTTTTATATTAAAAAAAAATGTTATTTTGTAGTGGCGGATATATTAATCCGTTGCTAGATTCAATTTTAAAAAAATTACTAAAGAGAATAACTCACTAAATATAACTTTTTATATAAAAAAGATTATTTTTTAGTGGCGGATATATTAATCCGCTGCTAGATTCAATTTAAAAAAAATACTAAAGAGAAGAACTCACTAAATATAATTTTTTATATAAAAAAGATTATTTTTTAGTGGCGGATATATTAATCCGCTGCTATATGCACTGATTATATAAAAAAAGGTTATTTTTTAGTGGCGGATATATTAATCCGCTGCTATATGCACTGAATAAGTAGGTAGGATGAAGTGGGGATATGTGGAGGGTCTCTATAGCGGCGGATATAATGATCCGCTGCAAAAAAGTCTACCTATATAGGCGGATAATATTATCCGCTGCAAAAAATGTATATGTAGCGTCGGATAAAATTATCCGCCGTTATAAACCGTCGCTATATATCAAAAATGTTGTAGTGACCTTTGACAAAATTTTGTTACATATGCTTCTAGGTTGAGTG
The DNA here is from genome assembly GCF_017979445.1 of Akebia trifoliata. Classification (NCBI taxonomy): domain Eukaryota; kingdom Viridiplantae; phylum Streptophyta; class Magnoliopsida; order Ranunculales; family Lardizabalaceae; genus Akebia; species Akebia trifoliata. Next base: position 680,512 of record NW_028237412.1, read on the forward strand.
TATGGTAGCCTTGGGGACAAATTATCGTTCAACTCTCTAGTTAATGTGAATTGTGATGAAATTTCAAATCTGAATTTACTGTTAACAAACGAGTCTTCTAAGCTATTAAATTAATAAACAAATTAACATCATGAGGAAGCTGAGATTCACTTTTAATTTTTAAGATTGTAGGTAAAAAGAAATTATCTCACCCTTGATGCATATTCTGATAATAGTCTTCCTTCTATTCCCAAAAAAATCTTATATCTAGGAGGGGTTCCCAAATCAAGATCCTTCGACGATTAAGTTAACAAGAAGAAAGGCCGAATTAGATCACGAATCAAAAATTCGTTTACTTATGTGTTGAACCTATTATTTATAGACTTACAAGAGTCCTTCAATTAGTAATTTCCTTCTTGTTAATTTGCATATACTTAATTATTCTATTCGAATTAGGATCATTATCCTCTTAACTTTGTAATAAATCACAATTTTTTCTTATATTGATCTCTTCCTAGTTTGATCTGAGAATTTGTCTCTAAATAGAATGCTAATGATCCTAAGAAAACTTTCCATTTGAGGTTTGCTTTGATTTTCTTATTAATTATGAACCTTATATTCTTAATTTTTTTCCTTAGATTCTCATTTTTTTTTCTTAGAATATTTTGTTTTAGGTTTAAAATTTTGTATGAACCTTTTTTTTAATTGTAAAAAAACTATTGAAATTGTTTGAATGAGTGCTATAATATTTTATTCTGTTGAGATTGTAATTAGAGCAAACCTTAGTAATAAATAAAGAAAATAAGTGAATAGTTAAGAATAAGTAAAAGTTGGGGTGCCAATAGAAACTCTCATTTTTTATTCCTTAGATTATTTAGTTTTAGGTTTAAGATTTTATATGAACCTTTTATTTTTAATTGTAAAAAACTATTGAAATTATTTAAATGAGTGCTATAATATTTTATTTTATTAAAATTGTAAGTAAAGGCAAACCTTAGTAATAAATAAATAAAATTGGTGAATGGTTGAGAATAAGTAAAAGTTGGGGTGCCAATAGAAGTTCTCATTTTTTTTCCTTAGATTCTTTTGTTTTAGGTTTAAGATTTTATAAGAACCTTTTTTTTAATTGTAAAAAACTATTGAAATTATTTAAATGAGTACTATAATATTTTATTTTGTTGAGATTGTAATTAAATGCAAACCTTAGTAATAAATAAAGAACTTGGCGCTTAAATAATAGTACTGAGTTACAGTAGTTTTTTAATTAGAGTGCTTGGTGACATGTCTAAAAGTAAGTTGAACAAGAACTTAGTCAGGTCGATACATAAACTGTGGTGCCCCGCCAAGTGCCAACACAAATCCCCATGTCAGATCCCGAAGTACTAGGTGGCACTTCGAAATTTCAGCATGGTCTCCTCTGTTTATGTTAGCATTCCAAGGCGTTCAACCTGCACCTAATAAACAACATACAATCATATATATATATACAAAATATAACAATAGCGGAAGCCTACATACATCTAATAACGAACAATAGATCAGACTACGGAAGGATAACAAAACACATAATTATACAAACATCCTCACTCTAACACAAGTCCTAACACTCAAGACAAAATTTATAATAATCCTGGATAAATTGACATCACTAGGGGGTATAATCCCAATACTCACCAAGTGACGGACTCTGACTGTCTATCTGACCCATCAGATGATTCTCACTCGTTTTCTATACCTGTTTCGCCAAGCTTCGGATCTAAAACTAAAAAAATAAAGAAGGAAAGGGTGAGTAACAATGGTTAGCCAGTAGGGAAGCAAATAATTTATGTCAATAACCTCTCCTAACATGAACGAATAAACATACTGAATCATTTTAAAATATACAAAATTTTACAGAAGAAACTACGATTAACTGGTACATATAGTCAAAGATGGGCAACTAAACATTTTAAAACTGATATTACATCAACCAACAATACTCACTATAGCATTTTCTTTTTATACAAATCTAATTGATCAAATAGAAACATTAAACTTGTATTTCATTTTAGATATTAAAATAAAGCAACATATATATAATACACATGGTGGAGTAGTGGAATTAGAGAGTTGGGATTCACGACTGGATCGCTACCAATCGGGACATGATGTTACAATTCCTTACTGGCTTTTAGTTCCTGATTTTGTAGTCGGTCGCTGCATTTACCACGTTTGGTTGACCATTTATCTCGCTCAGGCTGGCCGTTTGACGTGACCGTAAGCAATGGGTCTCTTTTCGATGTGTCAAAACGTTCGACTACTATAAATTGTTAGTGATCACTGACTAATCATCTTCGTCTATGCCTATCATGCGTACATGTAATTCCCTAATATACAAACCATTCGTATACGACAACATTTACAGTACAAGTTCACTGGTAAAGATAGAGAGGAATAAACTCGGATTCCAGTTGTGACTCCACTCTCATACACGTCCTATACCATGTATGAGCTTGGTGGTCCCTACCGTATATCCCAGGATAGTACACTAACCTACACATAACACAACAATGTAAAAAAGTAGACATCACCCCTCGGGTGTGACTCTGACATTTTATCGTTTCATACCCTTTTTTTCTTTTTTTCGATTTTTACCATTTTCAATCTTTCAAATAAAATATCCCTTTTCTGATATTCATCAACTCAATTTGAGTTCATGGAATATAAAAATCATTTTTTCAACCATGAAATTTATTTTTATCAATAACATTGAAAAAACATATAAAAACTTAAATCAAAACGGGGTCTGAGTGGTGCATAGGACCCAACTGACGGAAATAACCTAGTGAGATATCCTACCCACGTATATTTTTATTATAAAATACAGTTAAACATATCAAACATGCAAGTTCTAACGTAAATTTAAATTTACAAAAAGAATTCTATATTTTTGAAAATTCACCATCAATTTTTTTAATAAAATCCTAAATGCAATTTTCACAATCTACGATTACTAATAGAAATTGAGAGTTCCTTACTATCTCTGTATGAAATGATCGAAGCGCGTGCGCGAAAATCGAGACGAATGATGCAAAAATTGAGACAGATCAAGTTTTGAAGCGACTGATTTTTGAGTTTGACCTGGTGGTTTCAAAGATCTCGACGCCGTCGTTTTTTCTCCCTTCTGCGGCGGAAGACGGTTTGATCCCGAAACAAATGAAATTCGAGGTCGAAGTTACAAAACTCCCGTATATATATACGAGTATTTTTTGACGATACGGGGCAAAAAAGAAAAGAAAACGGAAGGAATTTGGGTGAGTTTTGTAGATGTCGAGATTGCGGACGTTTCTCCCTTCTGCATCGGAAGTCAACGGCAAGCCGTTTGTGAGAAATATGAGGTTGAAATTCGAAGAAAAAATGAATTTTTTTTTTAAAGTTGGCTGATTTTGGTTCGTTTAAAATGAAAGTGAAAGTGAAAAAAATTAAAAATTTTATTTTTATATATATCTTGGGACGAAATCGATATTTTGCTTATTGTTTCGATCGACGATAACTTGACCGTTCGGACTCCAAAAGTAGCGAATGAATACTCTATTTCGCCTAATTTTTTATTTTGGATCTAATGATATAGTCAATTTCTATAAATTCTATCTTTAACAAAAGTTTGCATTTTTGGCCTGAGGTGACCCCTAAAATTGACGTCATTTTCGTTTTTGATGATAATTTGACTTCCTGATCTCCAAAAATGATAAATAAATAGTCCATGTTCAATAATTTTTTGTTACAAATCTAATGGTATAATCAAATCTTAATAATTCTTATTCTAGCAAAAAATCACTATTTTAGTCTGGTCCTACTCGGTAATCGAGAATTTTGTAACTTTTCTATTCGGACTCACACTTGAGCATACTTACAGGCTAAAGTATGTTTTTTGATCAATTTGAATCCAATGGTGAAGTTAGATTTTCTTAAAAATGATCATAAACCTCCTAAATTTTTACTCCTAACTCCCACTTTCAAGATTTTCTCAAAATTCCATTATTTATTTGTCCTTGAGATACGAATTGAAAACTCGGGGATTTACATAAATAAATTTGTATGTAGATTAATTTATTACTTTCTTTTTATTAATTTTTTTTAAATTTAAATTTTACTTTTGTAGTGTTTATCAAGATAATATCTAGTCAACCATTAGTAAAGGCATATTAGGATTCAACAATACATAAAATTTGGGTGGAATGTTATGTTGAAGTAGTTTAAAAGTATGGTAAAGGAGGAGGGGGTCTAACCTCAAAAAAACATGATCATTTTATAACTATATTTAAAAAAAAATCAAAAAAATCTTACACCAAAGTTCAATACAAGCATCGTTGGGATTACATGAAGGGTAGATGGAAAGCATAGAAGAATCTTAAGATAAAATTTGGATTATGATGGGATGTAGATACAGAATCCTTTGAAGTAACTGATGAACAATGGAAGTCATATATTTTTGTAATTTTTTTCATATGATAATTGAAGTTAAATGAGTTAGCTAAATTTTTTTTATGATTATGTTTTATATCTTTTATCAGTTAAATAAACATTCCAATCAATTTCAATATAAGGTGTTAGAGTACGAAAATGAACTAGACCAAATATTTGGTGAGACCGTTGCAACTGAAAAACATTATATGACTCCAAACGAGATGTCTTCTTCAATTATGCAAGATAGTCGTGTTTCTCCTGATGATTTAGATGCAGATATTGATGATATGAATAAAGGGTCAACACCAAATATTTCAATTGATCCAATTGAAAATTCTATTGAAGAGATACCTAGAAAACGTCATAAGTGATCGAATGAGTTTAACCTGTAGACACCTCATTTTTGCACTCGCCTGATTAATCAAATCGTCAATCCGATCGCAATGATTCCCAATGATGGATGTGTATTCCATTGCTTTATGTTATTACCAGATGTGTTTCAGAAATCCGGATGAGGTATCTCGAATTGATAAAACCTTAGAAACCATGCTACGCTAGGAAAATACGACCCCAGAAACATAGAAATCATCATTTTGTAGACCAAAAAGAAGCTTCACGATAAAAATCATTAAAAATGACCAAATTATCAAAATACCCCTAACATCAAAATAATCCTAGAGCCTACGTTACGATTAGGAAAACTCATTAAAACACATAAAATACCAAATCGAAACCAAATAAATCATTTCGTTAATTTTAACAGAATTCGACAAAATTACGAAAATACCCCTCATAAAGTTCACAACCATTTCACACAAAAATTTTCATAAATGACACAAACTAATATTTCCATTGAATTCCTTACGAAAAATCGATTCTAATACATCCTAGAACATTAAAAATCGACTTAAAACGTGAAAAGTCCTCTCTGGGGGCAAAGCGATAATTTCACAATTTTCATAATTAAAAATTTTGAAATTAATAAATAAAACATTAAATAATTAAAGTGAAATATTAATGAAATTAATTTAAAAATTGGACCTAAAAAAATCGATCAATCGGACTTTCAAGTAAAATTGTTGAGGGTTCGTGGGATATTTCTTTAAGGACCCCTCCATTTGGGGGTCCAAAGAATTAAAGATATAATAGGGGGGTTCTCCAAAAATTTAAAGCCAATCAAGCAAGACTAAAGTCAAGGTATTAAAGTCAATCAAGTAAGACTAAAGTCAAAATTAAAGTCAATTAAGCAAGACTAAAGTCAAGATATTAAAAGTCAATCAATTAAGACTAAAGTCAAAATATTAAAAGTCAATCAAATAAGACCAAAAGTCAAAATCATAATAGAATTCTAATTAAATAATAACTCTATCTAATAGAGTTCTAACTAAAAAATAATTCTACCTAAAAAAATTCTAATTAAAACACAATTCTACCTAAAACAAGTCTAACTAAAACACAACTCTAATTAAAAGAACTCTAATTAAGTACTAACTCTATCAAAATCAACCCCTAAAAAAATCTATAAATAGAGGTGCTCACACCCTATTTTCGTATCAAATCATAAACCCTAAGAGAAGTAGGTTTAGAAGCCCCCCTAGCCTCCCATAAACCCTAGTTTTGGAGCCCCAACTCCTTATCTAACATCCCTCCTTCGATTTTAGCCTAAGAAACGCCGAAAAGCCTTCCAAAAACATCCCAAAATCCATAATAAACTTGAAGAGTTCAGATCCAAAAATAATGAGATACCTTACCTCGGAGATCCGAAATCAAATCTGGAGACAAAGCGAAGCAAGGGAGTACGGCACAAGCAGCTATTTTTGTCAGATCTGAGGGAGCAAAATCCTTGCTATCGGAAAGGTATAAAAATTTTTACTTTTATTTTTATCTAGGTTTTTAGCAATGTGATTTATTTGGAAAGTTAGTAGAGACCGGCTTTGGCTGGGCGGGGTTGGTGCCTAACACCTTCCAACCCCGTAACGTGATCCCCAGACTTTTTTTCTCTTTCGTAGAGTAGTTTGTTTTTTTTTAGAGTCAGTTTGGTTCCTAGACCTTAACAACTAGGTGGCGACTCCCAAACCTAAAGGGTCAAAAGCAGATCCGCGCACCCCGCGGATCGAGGGCACTTTCTGTGGTGACTCCACTGGGGACATTGAGGATTAGACTTGAAAAACCCCGAGTATGGGAGCATTGCAAACGACCTAGTTTTTATTTTTGTTTATTTAATTGTTAATTAGTTTCTTTTTATTATTCGTGTATTATTTTTATTAGTACATCATTAATTATCTGATTCTACTCAGAGCACTTTGATCCAACATGTTAATCTTTATGATTTAATCAAGGGCCATTCAGAATGATTCTAAACAATGCGATATTTCAATATGGATAATTTTGGTGAGGGTGGAATGATGATCATTGAGGATGGAATAATGAAACGAAAAGGTTTTTTTTTTAGTTTTTCCTCCTTTTGGGGTATGTCGATCCATTTTTGAATAACAAAAAAATTGTTGTTTTTAGGAAGCATGTTTGACAACGTTTTTTTTTTTTTAAAAAAAGGGATTTTTTTGATTAGTTATTTGTTTTTTCGCTTATTACGTAGGTATTCATTTTTTTTTTTTTTTAGGCAAGACATGCTGTCCATTGACAGCATATAGAATTTCAAAAAAAAAAAATCAAAAAAACAACAAAAAATTTCTGCCGGCAGCAGCTTTTTATGGTGTGGCGCTAGTACAAATCGATTTGAACTGTTAAACCAAATGGGTGCGGTTAGTAGAAAATCCCTTCTACTTGTTTATTTCATTTTTTTAACCCTTTTAAACAGTTTTTTTTTTTTAAAAGAATCCATCATCTTCTTCCCCAGCTGGTTCTGTCGACCTCAACGAAGAGAGATCGACTCCTCAAGGGTTTTGAACTCATATTTTCGGTTTGTGAAGCTCAAACGATCCAAAGCTTGGACGTTTGAGTTTGTTTTCAACCTCACACCTTTTTTTTAATCGGTTTTCAACCATGTCCGTCGTGTTTCCAACAGAGGCCGATCGGCTGGTTCACTCAACCCAATTGAACTTCCATTTTTCTCGATTTTCAGCCATGTTCTTCGCATTTTTCAACAGAAACCGATCGGATTGTTCCTTCAAACCAACCGAACCCTCGATTCTAAACGGTTTTCAGCTTTATTCATGGTGTCTTAAACAGAACCCAATCGGCCTGCTCTTTCAAGCCGATTGAACCTTCCTTCTAATCGATTTTGAGGCCGTTAATACTCGAAGAAAGCTTCCGATCTTGTCTGATTTAGAGGCGCGAAATCTGTAGCGTTGAACCTAATCAACCTTGAAGGTTCATTTTTGTGAGAATCCTTGCCTTTTGGGGTTGTTTTGAGTGCAGAATTTTTGCCGATTCAGATTGGCAGGGAACCTTAGGAAATGGCCAGATTTTGCAAATTCGACCATTACTTTCAATTAGCTCCTCCTGCTGGTTTGATTCGTCTGCAAATTGTATCCGTAAAATGGTAGAATTTGATGTTTCTGTAGGTCAAAGAAATAGAGAAAGAATGGAAGGGTAGACCTTGAAAAATTCTACAATTGCCACATTCGCCAATCCTGTAAGGGAGAGAGTTAAAATCTTTATTCCTCTCTTTTTTCCGATCTTGTAACCTCCTCTCAGTAAATAAAGTTAGAGAAAGGGATAGAATGATTCCAGATTCTGAATTGGAAACGGAGAGGCAAATTGAAAGGAATAATTTGATGATTTTTCAAACGACTTAGTTCGGGTTCATCTAGCCTCAACAGAGTAGAGTAACGTTTTTTGCCTTCGAGTTGTTCTTAGGTTCACTAGTTTCAAAATTAAAAAAAAAAAAAAAAAAAAAAACACATTTAAAAAAAAAAGAGCAATAATAAGTGAAGGGAAGGACTACTAAGAGCACTTACATGACTAATAAGAGATGGTTACTATTACACCAACGCACCATCGAGATTTTAAATTTTTTTTAGGAAACTGTTTGGCATGGCAAAATATTAGTGGTTCTGTTTGGATTCTTTATTTTTTTAGTTTTTTTTTTTTATAAAAAATGTGTGTTATGTAAGTGATAAAAATAAATGATTTTTATTGCTTAATAAAGGTTGATTTGATTTCTAAATTGTTTTAATTTTTTTTTTTTTCTCTTCGCTTCTTCTCTCTTTCAATTGGTTGAGAAATTATCATAATTTCGTATCTTAATGATTGTTGTTCCATTCTTAATCTAATACCCTTTGAATATCAACATGTTTGGGGTCACCCCAAATAACCCCTGATTGAACCATAAAAAATAAAATAAAAATCTCTTTTGGATCAAATAAAGTGTTTGACTCTAATTATTAATTTGTGTGGTATACCCATTGATTGCCGTAATCTTGATTGATATGTAGGTGGGAATTGCTTATTTTGATAATAATGTTGATATGATTGATTTGTGTATTATTTTAATTATTATCTCTATGATATCAATGTTGTATGGTTTAATTGGACCCATGTGTTTTAAAAAAAAAGGCCCCGGGCACACCACACCCTATTTTGCACACACCACATGCACGTTTATCGTTTTATCCACTTACACGTCCCATATAGCCAACGTGGCACTAGTGCGTGGCCCGGTCTCTTCGGAGATGCGACATCATTTATGAAAACCACAACTCCAGTCACGTACCTTAGGGTATATCAAACTGGGGGCATCGATACCGTCTGATCAGGTGATTCTGATAAGTATATTGATGCACCCAGGCTGGAGCGACCTGAGCCTTTGACCTATTGTAAGCCACACAATCACATGTCCCGATTGCCAGCGTAGTACTAGTACGTGGTTGGTCCCCTCGTGGGATGCCAAACCATTTGTGAAAGCTACAACTCTTGACTCGTACCCGTAGGTATAAAAGATAATCTAAGTATATCAATTGCACTTCTTGGTCAAAACCGGTGCCTAAGCAAGATCTTGCCCTGTTGTACCCTACTGTACGAGGGGGATAGACTACGTCTATTCTAGACTAGAGGTATTTAAGTGGGCCCTTGCTCAGCATTGTGCGCCACCTCTCAACTGGAGATCAAACTGGCTGTTTTTGGCTTTAGAGAAGTGAATTGAGGTTTTAGATTATCACCTATACGGTATATCAAACCAAGTCACCACGTATCGAAAGGTATATAGGTGCTTGGGCAAGGGTGGCCAGATAAAAGTGCATTGCACGTAGTAAGCTTAGAGTCTAGAAACCTTCCCAGTAGGTCACGACTCGAACTTATCGTGGGTATTCCCGGGTTGTTTATTGAATGAATGCATGTGATTGATGAATGTATGTGAGTGATGTGAATGATGAGATCAAAGTGTATGATTGCCCTCAAGGATCAAAATTTTATTTTTGAAAATTAAAATGGGTGCACCAACCCAATAAAGAACCCATTCTTTTACAATAATGACCCAGTCCACCTCGATCCAACAATCATGATGGACCGGGCCAGTTAAATCAAAATGGAAATCGAATTTTCAAAGAAGAAAAAGAAAATATTTTTCAGAAAAGATTATTTTCCAAAAAAAGTGTTCTTTAGAATAAACGTTTTCCAGAAAAAAAATATTTTCCAGAGAATATTTTCCATAAAAATAAGATTTTTCAAAAGAAAATAAATTGATCTTTTACATGGACCATTGGAAGAGTACTAAAATACCCTTTTGTGTCAAACCAGGATGTTAGCCGCCGGCGATAACCCAATCGATCAGTTAGTCAAAACAACCGTCATAGGAATGCACCCTGTAGAGAAGATCAATTTTGGGAGATTCATGTTGAGGAGTGCTCTTTACTTCCACGAATTTGAGATAGATTGGAACCTCTTACATGCTATGGCTAAGCGATGGAACCCCTACCTCCACATATTCCATATGGGGTATATGCATTTATGCCCTACTCACGAGGATTATTGTGGCATCATGAGGATATCCACTTCAGGACCTCTAGTCATGCCCTCATTGAAGATCGGATATTCCGGTGAACTCGCCACAGGACTAAACATTTTCAAGGAAGAAGCCAAGGTCTTAGTCAATGACAGAAGATTGAACTTAGTACCTTTACTGGGCCCGTATCGCTCCCGCAGTCACCCTATCAATGTAAAACTCGAAGCCTGACGAGCTACTAGAGATTATCGATTGTGCCTAGGAATTCTAGCCCAATACATACTGACCTCCAATAGTGATGGCCAAACTATCCCTAAATCCTTCATAGATATAGCCTCTCAACTCTCAAGGAAAGCCAACCCAGTACCTCTCATCCTAGCGGAAACCTTCTCAGGGTTAGATGCCATAAAAAATGGTGAGCGAAAAAGCTTCAAGGGAAGCCCTTACTTACTCTATATGTGGCTTTGTGACCGTCTCAAAATCGTAGAGGTTCCCTCAAACCTCGAATATGGGCCAGAACATTTTTCCAAAAGAAACATGTTAGTGCGTCACAACTCAGTCAAAGCTTAGAGCAAATGGTTAGACTCTCGCCTCGCCTGTCATATTGATTTTAGGTGCCCTTGGTGGATGACTGATCCCCCTGTTCTAAGAACCAAAGGATCCTACTATGTCCGTCTGATTGGTTTAGAAGAAACATCTTTCTACCATCCTAATCTGATCCCAGAACAGTATGATGTACCTACAGAGTTATCCTTACCTCAGCACAAAGCTTTCTTTTCCCCCGAGCCTTTGACTGAAAAGTTAGTACACCTCATTGAGAAAGCTTGGAACAAGCGCACCTTAGGGTATCCAGACGGATCAGCAGAATTCAGAGAGCCAGTTGTTAGAGCCAAGAGGGTCAAGCCTGACAGCAATCCTGATGACCATCAAGAAAAAGTCAAGCGTCCATGTAAAAATAGTTCAAAACAAATTTGTTGAAAGATGTTTTAATAAGAACGTATTGTTTATCATTTTCAATAAAACTATCTTTCTTTTTTAATAAATATTTATTTCCTTTTCAAATACTCATTGTGTGAATGGATTAATTAATGGATTGGTGCACAAACCTCAATAAAATGATTCTTAAAAATGTTATCAAGGGGGTAATACTAAATTGACTAAATCTACCTTTGATGGGGTCATATAGGATTATCATTGCGCCCAAACTCAAGCGTCCACCTCCTAGTTGGAGTCGTAAGTCCAGTCGGTTAGAAAGAACCGCAGTACCAAGTCAACAAGCAGAGATGGCTTCAGAATCTGAGCTCACAAAGATCCGTAAGATCTTGGCAGTCTTTGCCAATGATATCAGCAATATAAAGGGTAAAGTGGAAATGTTGGAACAGACCTCGGAATCGACGGGAATTCCTTTAGATGACCCAAGAGGGAAAAAAGTTGAAGAGAAACGTCCACGTGAAGTCTTCGAGCTCGACGGAGATGAAGAGTATGTTGATGAAAATCCGGTATTATCTAATAGAATGTCTCAATTGGAGTCAGCGATGAAGAGTATAAAGGGTATTGATGAAATTGCAGCAGGCATTGAAGCTTTGAATCGCATCCCTAGAATCCATTTGCCAGAAAAGTTTGTGATGCCTGAAATGGACAAGTTCAGTGGGACAGGGTGTGCGAAAACACATCTTAAGGTGTATGTTACCAACATGCGCACTATGGGGCTCAGCGACGAACAGATGACATTGTTGTTCCAAAGAACTTTATCAGGATCAGCACTACGTTGGTTAATGTCTCAAGATCCAGTTACTGTGGGTACGTGGGAAAACATGTCAAAGGCCTTCTGGCATCAGTATAAGTACAGTACCGAGATTGAGACTTCAAGAAAGGATTTGGAAGCAACTAAACAAAAAAATGGGGAGACATTCATTGATTTCATTGGTCGCTGGAGGGCCAAGGCTTCTCAAATGTGGGATAGACCTTCGGAGAAGGAACAAGTAGTAATTATCCTAAAGAACCTCTCTCAAGGATATGCTCAACACCTAGTGGCCCAATACCTCCCTACTTTTGAATCCTTGTTGCAAGCCGGGAGCCAACTTGAGGATGCATTTGCCTCTGGGATCCTTTCTAACCCCTCAGATAACAAGCCTAAGAAACCATATGTTCCCAAACCCAACATCAACCATACTTACATCGCCAATACCTCAGTTACCCCAGCTCAACCCCCAGCCCGAACTAATAACCAGGTTCACCCAAGTCAACCTCGAACTCCACGCCAATTTACCAATTTTGGGATGACCCTTACCGTAGCTTTGCAAAAATGTTGAAAAAAGGGTTGCTTACCCCGATCCAACCCCGACCTTTACCAAATCCCTTGCCAGCCGAACACAACCCCAACTTATTCTGTGAATTTCATCAAAATCCTGGCCATCACACGGATCGATGTATCACCCTGCGCCATGCCATTCAAAACCTTATTGATAACAAAAAGATCACGATCCCTAGCCCACCAAATGTCACCACTAATCCACTACCTACCTATCAACCTCCACCGACCCTGAACATGGTTTCTCACACCCCGTTACCATTCAACCCTGTTTCTCTCATCCATCCAATCCAAGTTAAACCGCCCAGTTACCCCCTTGCCGGGATAGCCCTCACTGATGAGGTTTTCACCACAAATTATGAACCATTTGATTTAACCTCGGATGATACCTATTGTTTATCCCCGCCTCGTTACGATAGTCCCGCGTTCACTAGTTACTTGTTGGCCTAAATGAATCTGAAAAATCCTGAACCTTTGACAGCCAAAGATCCATACTTGTTGACTGAGGAAGATGAGTCTTTCCCCCTTTCCTGTGATGAAGTTAGACATATGACTCGAGGGGGAAGAGTTTTTAAGCCACAAGAACTTTGTGTTGAAAATCCTACAGCCCTGGCAAGAAAAGAAGGAGAAGATCCCACTAAGGAAAGTATCGAAGAAGATAACTCCATGATCAAACAGTTGAAAAAATCAGGGGCCAATATCTCAGTATGGGGTTTACTCATGGCTTCCACTGCTCATAGGGAGGCTGTTCTCAAAGCACTAAACGCAGCCCAAGTCTCCCTTGATACTTCTCCAGATCGGCTGGCCAGTATAGTGGGGGCAACTTACGTGGAGAATATCCTATCCTTCTCGGACTCAGATCTCCCAAAAGAAGGGGCAAGCCATACTACTTGTCTCGGATTTAAGGCTGAAGATCTCAAACCTACTAATCAAGGTGTTAGAGCCTATGATAACACCAAGAGGGATGTACTGGGAATTTTGCACCTTCGACTGTCCACAGGCATAGCTGAATTTCCTGTAGAATTTCAGGTCATTGACATCCAGTCTTCTTTCAATTTACTGTTAGGGAGACCATGGTTACACCAGATCAAAGCCATCCCTTCTACGCTACACCAGAAGGTCAAATTTATCAAGGATGGGCTAGTAATTACTCTTCATGGAGATGCTGAAATTGTAGGGATCATAAATAATACTGAGGCTAAGGATAAGCCGTTGCTTGAGATTCAACCAGAACAACAGGGAGTAGAGCTCAGTGGGTTCGAATTTGAAAAGATATGCTCAGTCCAATGGGATCAAGCCATGAAAGAGTATTTTCCAATGGAAAATACCTCTAATTGCTGCATGGCCAATATATTCAAGAAAATGAGATTCTTCCCTGGTATGGGCTTAGGTCGCAAGCAGCAAGGTATTAAAGAGGCACCAGTGATTAAAGAGGCCATCGGCACATTCGGACTAGGATATAAGCCTACTAAGGAAGATTGGGCCCAATACTGGAAGACAAAACGGGATAAGGCCATCGCTAAAAGGCAAAGGCGTACCGCAGATCTCATCAAAATGAAGCCCTATCGAAAGACTCTCAATGGTTATTTTGTGAAAGAAGGAGAAGACTTCCGTTACTGTGGGTTCCCAGAGCCTTTCATCGATCACATCACTGGTACTCGACTGTCGGGGTTTGAAATCTTCTTTGGCATGGAATGGCCTGAAAAGGAAGCAAGCACAGAAGTTAAAGAGAAAAGAGTTGAAGACTGGCAGCTCGATCTGGACTCCATTAACATCGATCAGCTATTCATTGAAGACCATAGTGTTTTAGTGTTGTCGGTTGAGAAAGGGATCCCAAATCCTCAGTCTGTAATCAAACCCGTTGTTGAGGCTCTATCAAATTATCATGTAATCAATCATATGTTGCATGTCAAGGCTGGGTCTGTCGGTCCCATTAGTCCTGTTCAGTCTGACATGCCAGTTGAGTCATTTATTTCTTTTGAGTCGAGTAAGTTAGTTACTGAGTCTGTTGCTTCTAGGGAGTCTATTTTTCCTGCTGAGTCAAGTGAGTCTGTCAAGTCTGCAATGAGTCCTGTTACCCCATCTATTTTTAATAAAATGAAAGAAATTTTTTATTACCCCGAGCGCAATAATAATTCAACTAATAATCTGGCTTCGGAGGGAGAGTCTTCTGACGAAGAACTTCCCCCTGAAATAATCAAATTACTTGAACAAGAAGAGGAACGTCGGGCTCAACCTCTAATAGAGGAAGTAGAGGTTATCAACCTCGGAACAAAAGAAAGTCCTCAAGAAATTCGTATAGGGGTCACTTTATCTCCTGATGAACGCAAAGGGATAGTAGACTTGCTCAGAAAGTTCAAAGACGTGTTCGCGTGGTCTTACGAGGATATGCCGGGGGTAAGCACAGATATTGTCCAACATCGGATTCCGTTATATCCTGATGCTCGACCAATCAAACAGAAACTTCGACGTATGAAGCCGGAATGGACTTTGAAAATCAAAGAAGAAGTTACGAAGCAGATTAACGCTGGATTTTTGGAAGTAGTAGAATACCCTGAGTGGATTGCCAATGTCGTCCCGGTGCCGAAAAAGGATGGAAAAGTTAGAATGTGTGTGGATTTTAGAGACTTAAATAAAGCAAGCCCAAAGGATAGTTTCCCTTTACCACACATAGATGTTCTAGTGGACAGTACAGCAGGACACGCTTTGTTATCCTTCATGGATGGATTTTCAGGGTACAATCAGATAAAAATGGATCATCGAGATATGCAAAAAATGTCGTTCATCACGCAGTGGGGGACCTTTGGCTACAAGGTCATGCCTTTTGGTTTGAAGAACGCTGGAGCTACCTATCAAAGAGCAGCCACGACTTTACTACATGACATGATACACAAGGAAGTCAAAGTCTATGTTGATGATATGATAGTCAAATCCAAAGAACGACTAGGGCATGTTACTGCGTTAGAAAAGTTTCTCACAAGGATTCAAAAGTATCAACTCCGTCTCAACCCACAGAAATGTGTATTCGGAGTAACTTCTGGAAAGCTGTTGGGATTTATAGTCAGTCAGAGAGGAATCGAAGTAAACCCTGTAAAGATTAAAGCTATCCAAGATATGCCGCCACCCGAGACTGAAAAACAGATTCGAGGTTTTCTGGGCAGAATCCAGTATGTTAGCAGGTTCATCGCTCAACTCACCAATGTCTACGAACCTATTTTCAAGCTTCTCAAAAAGAATGAACCAACAGTTTGGAATGAGCAATGTCAAAAGGCTTTCGACCAAGTCAAGGAGTATCTTTCAAACCCACCTATTTTGGTTCCACCTACACCGGGTGAACCACTTCTTCTTTATCTGTCAGTCACAGAAGAAGCTATGGGATGCATGCTTGCACAGTATGACAAAGATACTCGCAAAGAAAGGGCCATCTACTACATCAATAAGAAGATGTTAGAGTATGAACGAAAATATTCATCCTTGGAGAAAACCTGCTTAGCACTGGTATGGGCCACTCAGAGACTCCGGCACTATATGTTGTCTAACTCAATTATCCTGTTATCTCGGATGGATCCTCTTAAGTATCTTTTTGAGAAATCGGCATTGACAGGGATAACCGCACGATGGTTATTGTTGCTATCAGAGTTTGACATCACGCATGTTACGCAGAAATCTATCAAAGGGAAAGCTATAACAGAATACTTGGCAGATCACCCTGTAATAGAAGGAATAAGGCCTGTCGATCAATTCCCAGATGAGAACATCTTGCACATTAAAGAAGAACCGCAGAACCAAACATGGCAGTTGTACTTTGATGGAGTCGCAAATCAAAATGGGAATGGAATAGGGGCAGTCCTATTTTCTCCGGAAGGGTGCCATATTCCTATCACTATTAAGTTAGCCTTTTCGAACACTAACAACACGGCTGAATATGAGGCGTGCATCGCGGGGCTCGAAGCTGCTTTGAACCTGGGCATTTCAGAAATTGAAGTTTTTGGGGATTCAGCCTTGGTCATACATCAGTCATTGGAAGAATGGAAGACTAGGGATGAAAAGTTGAAACCCTATCATGAGTATTTGCTAAACTTAGTCAGTAAGTTTAAAGCTATCCTGTTCCAGCACTTGTCAAGGGAAGATAACAGATTTGCTGATCCTTAGCAACTTTATCTTCAATGATCCATTTACCCCCTGGCATGGAATTGAGACCGATCATTGTTGAAGTCAAAGACAGACCTGCATACTGCCATCAGATCAACATTGCTACTCGACTACCCGATGGAAAGCCATGGCACACAGACATAAAGAAAGTGTTGGAAAAATAAGAATTCCTGGAAGAAGCATCGAGGAAAGAACGACAAACCCTACTAAGATTAGCATCTCAATTTATCATGTGCGCAGGAAGTTTATACAAAAGGTCTTATGATGGGATTCACTTGTCGTGTGTTGATGAAGATCAAGCTGAACAGATAATGATTGAACTACATTCAGGAGAATGTGGCCCTCACATGAGTGGGAAAATGTTAGCTAAGAAGATTATGAGACAAGGATACTATTGGCCCACGATGGAAACAGATTGTCATCACATGGTCAAAACCTGTCATAAGTGCCAAATACATGCGAACCTAGTGGGTCTGACTTCACCATGGCCATTCTCAGTCTGGGGAATTGACATTATTGGTAAAATATCGCCTAAGGCATCAAACGAGCACGAATACATTCTAGTTGCCATCGATTATTTTACCAAATGGGTCGAAGCTGCCTCTTATGCTGTCCTCACAGCGTCTCGAGTTGCAAAGTTCATTCAAACAAACATCATCAGTTGATACGGGGTACCTTCAGAATTGATCTCTGATAACGGGTCGTACTTCAAAGCTGAGGTTATCAAATTGTATTCAAAGTTCAAAATCTCACACCATAAATCATCTCCTTACCGCCCTCAGACTAACGGAGCAGTTGAAGCGGCTAATAAGAATATTAAGACTATCCTTAGAAAAATGTGTCAATCACATCGAGATTGGTCAGAAAAACTGCCATTTGCATTATGGGCATATCGAACCTCAATTCGATCCTCCACCAGAGCTACTCCCTACTCCTTAGTGTATGGCATGGAAGCAGTCTTGCCAGTTGAAATGGAGATTTCGTCTCTCAGGGTTCTCTTAGAAAGTCAGTTGTCAGAAGCAGACTGGGTTCGCCAACGGTATGAATAATTGAATTTGATCGAAGAAAAATGACTAAGAGCATTGTATCACGTGCAAGCTTATCAAAGAAGAGTCGCTCGTGCGTTTGACAAGAAAATCAAGGCCCGTCACTTACAAGTCGGGGATTTAGTACTCAAAGAGAACAGGGCACCTATTTTTGACCCCAGGGGGAAGTTCAAACCAAATTGGGGAGGTCCATTCATCGTCAAGGAAATATTACCAGGAAAAGCTGTCAGACTTCAAGATCATGATGGAATCGAATTACCAGAACCAACCAACCTTGACCAAATCAAACGGTACTACATTTAAGGAGGCCATCTTTGGCCGAATCAATCCTCATATTATCCAGTTACCCAGTCCAACATATCCTTTCTCAACCCCTTTGCAACCTTTTCAAAAAGAAAAATTATGCCTTTTTCTTTCTCAGCCCGATCACCTAACCTAGGGGAGGGAAGCTTCGAACTACGTTTTGGTCTGATCCCAAAATTCTGGGGTACGTAGGCAACCTGAGAAGTTACTTCAGGCCCGACCACATCAAAACAAAAAAAAAGCTATTTCCCCACACAATAAAAAGTGAAAAAAAAATTCCAAAGGAAAAGAAATCCAAAATGGAGAAGAAAATTTAAGGAAAAAGAAAACAATTTAAATGAAATGCCACACAAGGGGCATTTGGGTTTTTGAGCATCAAAATCCCTTTCTTTTTATACCCAGTCCTAAGCCTACCCATGAAAGTCCTCCTAAGTACCGCATGAAAAGTCAAGGAAGATAGCAAAGCATGATCAGACAGTAACTCTAGAAGTTCAGAGGAGAAGAAAAAGATTAAAAAAAATGATACCTGCTAAGTTGAAAACCCGAAAAAGGCGACTTAGGCAAAAATTAAGGCAAGCTCGCAAGGTTGAAAATCTGAAATGACAACTTTGGCAACAATCAGAGCCAAGAAAAAAAGAAAAAGCTCGCTAGATGGAAAACCTGAAAAGGCGATCTAGGCAAAAGCTAGAGCAAGCTCGATAGATTGAAAACATGAAAAGGCGATCTAGGCAAAAGTTAGAGCAACAAAGAAAAATAGAAGAAAAAAATCCCAAGCTGAGAGTGGTCCGAGCTGAAACATCAGAAGTCCGAATAATCAAGTTCAATACTTAGCTTAAATCAGGAATAGACTCAGAAGCCACAAGTATCTTGTCTACGATCGATCTGAAAATTCTTACTTCCCCCAAGTGAACCAAGGGAGATAAGGGTGAATTCTATGATGAAACTCGAAAGGAAATAATTTTGTACTCTTGAGCCTGACTCAAAAACCTTCAATAAAATTAATCAAAATTAAAAGTTGAGTCTTTATTGCGTTTGTGGTAATCAATTATTTCAAACCTTCATACAAGGGGCATTTTCTTTATTTTTTAATGTAACTTTTCCCTCTTATACTAGGCGCATTTTTTTTATGATGTGTTCAATTATTTTCAAGGCCATGTTCATTGTCAAACTAGAAGCGATTTGTTTTTTAGCAATGTTAATCCTAAAAGATAATGAGAACCCCAAACTTAAGGTTACCTTCTTGATAACAGTTTTTCGAAAAACTCTTGAGGTTCAAAAGAAATAAAAACTCAGGTTTTAAAACTTTTTGATAAATCCTTGAGGTTCAAACAAAAGCATTTTGGATCTCACATAAGGAGATATGGCATTCTTTCGTTCTCCAGATTCTTTTCAGATCCGATCATTTTTTGGAATCGATCATTTTTCTTCCAGATTCATTGTCTTCCAGATTTATTCGTTCTCCAGTTCGTTCTAATTAGTTTTCTCCAAATTCGTTCATTCTTTCCCAAAATTCATTCATTCCTCTGCCAGTTTTGCTCAGTTGCCGCCAAGGGTTATCTTGGATTTTGCTCAGCTTTCGCCAAGAGTTATCTTGGATTTTGCTCAGTTTCCGCCAAGGGTTAACTTGGATTTTGCTCAGTTGCCGCCAAGGGTTATCTTGGATTTTGCTCAGTTTCTGCCAAGGGTTATCTTGGATTTTGCTCAGTTGCCGTCAAGGATTATCTTGGATTTTGCTCAGTTTCCGCCAAGGGTTATCTTGGATTTTGCTCAATTGCCGCCAAGGGTTATCTTGGATTTTGCTCAGTTTCTGCCAAGGGTTATCTTGGATTTTGCTCAGTTGCCGCCAAGGGTTATCTTGGATTTTGCTCAGTTTCCGCCAGGATTTTGCTCAGTCACCGCCAAGGGTTATCTAGGATTTTGCTCAGTCGCCGCCAAGGGTTATCTAGGATTTTGCTCAGTTTCTGCTAAGGGTTATCTTGGATTTTGCTCAGTTGCCGCCAAGGGTTATCTTGGATTTTACTCAGTTTCCACCAAGGGTTAACTTGGGTTTTGCTCAGTTTCTGCCAAGGGTTATCTTGGATTTTGCTCAGTTTCCGCCAAGGGTTATCTTGGATTTTGCTCGGATGCCGCCAAGGGTTATCTTGGATTTTGCTCAGTTTTCGCCAAGGGTTATCTTGGATTGTGCTCAGATGCCGCCAAGGGTTATCTTGGATTTTGCTCAGTTGTGCTCGGAATTATTACTCAAATTATGCTAAAATTATACTCAGATTTTACTCAGTTTCACACAATGCACACATTTGTACTCATCAGTCAAGGAGAATTTTCTAAAATTCAAGGATTTGACACCGTCAGTGAGAGTTTGCGCTCAAGGACCTGACAATTTTTTAATTCGGGGAGAGTTTTACCCTCAAGGATCCGAACACCATGACGAATTGCTAAATCAGGCTGCAAAATGAACTGTCACTAACTTTGGCATTCAGATATCGCACTATCTACCAAAATAGATTTGCTATCTAGTTTGCTTCAACCCTCTGCCAAAGAGGGGCATCTGTAGACACCCAATTTTTGCACTCGCCTGATTAATCAAATCGTCAATCCGATCGCAATGATTCCCAATGATGGATGTGTATTCCATTACTTTATGTTGTTACCAGATGTGTTTCAGAAATCCGGATGAGGTATCTCGAATTGACAAAACCTTAGAAACCATGCTACGCTAGGAAAATATGACCCCAGAAACATAGAAATCATCATTTTGTAGACCAAAAAGAAGCTTCACGATAAAAATCATTAAAAATGACCAAATTATCAAAATACCCCTAACATCAAAATAATCCTAGAGCCTACGTTACGATTAGGAAAACTCATTAAAACACATAAAATACCAAATCGAAACCAAATAAATCATTTCGTTAATTTTAACAGAATTCGACAAAATTACGAAAATACCCCTCATAAAGTTCACAACCATTTCACACAAAAATTTTCATAAATGACACAAATTAATATTTCCATTGAATTCCTTACGAAAAATCGATTCTAATACATCCTAGAACATTAAAAATCGACTTAAAACGTGAAAAGTCCTCTCTGGGGGCAAAGCGATAATTTCACAATTTTCATAATTAAAAATTTTGAAATTAATAAATAAAACATTAAATAATTAAAGTGAAATATTAATGAAATTAATTTAAAAATTGGACCTAAAAAAATCGATCAATCGGACTTTCAAGTAAAATTGTTGAGGGTTCGTGGGATATTTCTTTAAGGACCCCTCCATTTGGGGGTCCAAAGAATTAAAGATATAATAGGGGGGTTCTCCAAAAATTTAAAGCCAATCAAGCAAGACTAAAGTCAAGGTATTAAAGTCAATCAAGTGAGACTAAAGTCAAAATTAAAGTCAATTAAGCAAGACTAAAGTCAAGATATTAAAAGTCAATCAATTAAGACTAAAGTCAAAATATTAAAAGTCAATCAAATAAGACCAAAAGTCAAAATCATAATAGAATTCTAATTAAATAATAACTCTATCTAATAGAGTTCTAACTAAAAAATAATTCTACCTAAAAAAATTCTAATTAAAACACAATTCTACCTAAAACAATTCTAACTAAAACACAACTCTAATTAAAAGAACTCTAATTAAGTACTAACTCTATCAAAATCAACCCCTAAAAAAATCTATAAATAGAGGTGCTCACACCCTATTTTCGTATCAAATCATAAACCCTAAGAGAAGTAGGTTTAGAAGCCCCCCTAGCCTCCCATAAACCCTAGTTTTGGAGCCCCAACTCCTTATCTAACATCCCTCCTTCGATTTTAGCCTAAGAAACGCTGAAAAGCCTTCCAAAAATATCTCAAAATCCATAATAAACTTGAAGAGTTCAGATCCAAAAATAATGAGATACCTTGCCTCGGAGATCCGAAATCAAATCTGGAGACAAAGCGAAGCAAGGGAGTACGGCACAAGCAGCTATTTTTGTCAGATCTGAGGGAGCAAAATCCTTGCTATCGGAAAGGTATAAAAATTTTTACTTTTATTTTTATCTAGGTTTTTAGCAATGTGATTTATTTGAGAAGTTAGTAAAGACTGGCTTTGGCCGGGCGGGGTTGGTGCCTAACACCTTCCAACCCCGTAACGTGATCCCCGGACTATTTTTCTCTTTCGTAGATTAGTTTGTTTTTTTTTAGAGTCAGTTTGGTTCCTAGACCTTAACAACTAGGTGGCGACTCCCAAACCTCAAGGGTCAAAAGCGGATCCATGCACCCCGCGGATCGAGGGCGCTTTCATAACCCCTCTTCTATCACAAGTGCGAATGCGAAAAAGAATGTAAAAATGAGTGATGTTGAAGTCCATAGAATGTTTTGTGTAATAGCTGGCAGTATAAAGGCGAATTTGAAAAAATAATAAATGACGCAGAACGCAAAAAAATGCACTTCTATTATCTCATACATCAACCTGTTGAGTACTTTTCATGACATGGATCGGTGTGGATTAGTATGGATGTTTTTAGTTAACAAATTGTTCAAAGAATCTTCTAACAGAGAGATTATTGTTGAATTTATGGATATTGATCTTATGTATGCATCAGAGTGGATTAAAATGAAGTTTAAAAAGGCTCATGGGATCTCG
The DNA here is from genome assembly GCF_017979445.1 of Akebia trifoliata. Lineage (NCBI taxonomy): Eukaryota > Viridiplantae > Streptophyta > Magnoliopsida > Ranunculales > Lardizabalaceae > Akebia > Akebia trifoliata. The sequence continues at coordinate 703,284 of NW_028237412.1, forward strand.
TGATGGACAATCTTCAAAGGATAGGGTAAATTTATGATTACAAATTCTATTAAATACTATAATAGAATGTGATATTATTTATTATTTTTTTATTACCATAATTGTTAGAAGATATTATTTTAGTTAATTAAAGTTTTACATGCATTTTTCACTTAATAGTTTTACGTTATGATTGGTAGAAATGTTTGTGTTTAACTTTTTTATTTTTCATTTAAACTCTACATGATTAGATGATTATGAATTGTTATATGTTTATAATCATGTGATTTGCATATATGCAATAACAGATGGATGATAGTACAGAGAAAAAAAATTTATTTTTTATTTTACTATGGCATTACTACCGTCAAGGAATCAATGCATGAAGCAACCATGTTGAACTTCACTACTTTTTGGTGATTCATATGTTAGAGAAATACTTGATTCAAACAACCTAGTGCCTTTTTACGACAATTTTCGTATGGATAAGTATGTCTTCAATAGATTATGTTATTTTATGAGAGATAGAGGATTACTTCAAGATAGTAGAGCAGTGAGGGTTGAAGAACAAGTTATAATTTTTTTTTATATAGTTGGGCATAATGTTAGGAATAGAAATAATCAAGATAGATTCTAACATTCTAGTGAAATGATAAGTCGATATTTTCATCACGTGTTGCAAGCATTATATAGTTTTGCCCATAACTTAATAAAAGCACCTGACTTGAGCATCACACCGCCAAAAATATTAGTAAATCGACGATTTTTTCATAGTTTAAGGTAATTAATTATTTAATATTTGAATTAATATAATAAATAGCATAATAATTGTTTAATGTTTAATTTAAATGAAATAGGATTGCATGGGTGCAATTGACGGGACTCATATACCTACAGTCATACCATTTGACAAACAAATACCATTTCGATCAGGAAGAAAGATCGAATGTACATAGAATGTCTTGGATATTTGTTCATTTGGCATGCAATTTATTTTTGTTTTAGCTGGATGGGAAGGTTCGACATACGATTGGTGAGTTTTTCAATCTACACTTAGCGATCCGAGTTTGAATTTTCCACATCCTCCTACTAGTAATGAAATGTTATTTTATTTTCTTATTTTTAATATTTTTTATATCCATTAAGGTAATTTAAATTTACTGAAAAAAAATATCTTAATTGTCTTAGGAAAATATTACATAATTGATGTGGGTTACCAAAATATGCGAGGATATCTTGCACCATATCGTAATATACGGTATCACATTCACGATTTTCGTAAAGAAAATGAACCAAGAACGAAGGAGGAGTGGTTCAATTATTATCACTCTTCATGTAGAAACTTTATTGATCGTTGTTTCGATGTGTTGAAGAAACGATTCCCAATTTTGAAACGGATGGCTTCATATTTTTTTGTGACTCAGATATATATTACATGTGTGTACATGACCTTACATAATTTCATCCGACAATAATCAGTTACTGATAGTTGGTTTACATAATATGAGGATAAAAATGTTGACATTGATAGAGGAGGCACATCTAATATGACATCAAATGAAGTTGATAATGAATTGGTTGCTGATATGAATATTGTACGAGATGAGATTGCTCAACAAATTTATAATGTCATATATATGATGTAAAATTTTATTTAATTAGTTATTATTTATTTGAAGACATTAAGTATGTTAGTATAGAAAAAATAAAATTGAATTTTTATTTTTATTTTTTAATATTAAATCCTATATTTATACTTATTGTTAACATATTAGTACTTATATCAAATAAATAATATCATTTTTTAATATTATTTTTAATTTCATCCAGTAATTTTTAGACAACAGGTTACCAAACAGTTCAACATCTTAACAACACAATTAGATAGCATGTTACCAAATAATATACTAAATTCAGCAACAGTAACAACAACTTTTTTTCAGTTTCAACTACTTAATTCAACATCAACAACTTTATATATAATTTTTTCAAATAGAGCATGAAAGTTGTAATTGTACACTTATGGATATGGTTAGAAGTATGTTAAGTCATTCAATAATTTCAGAATTCTTGTAGGGAGAAGTATTAAATATCGCAATCTACATCTTAAATAGAGTTCCTAGTAAAGTAGTTCCTAAAATTCCCTTCGAGGTATGGACTGGTAGGAAACCTAGTTTAAGACACTTACATATTTGGGACTGCCTAATGGAAGTAAAGATTTATAACCCACAAGAAAGAAAATTGGATTCCGAAATCATATTTGGATATTTCATTGGTTATCCAAAAAAGTCTAAAAGATACAAGTTCTATTGTCTTAACTACAATACAAGAATAGTTGAAATCGAAAATGTCAGATTCTTGAAAAATGGTGAGATTAATGGGAGTATCGAACCATGTAAAATAATTCTCAAAAAAATAAGCGTAGATATCATACCACGTCTTAATCTTCATGAAACTATTAATTCTCAAGATGTTCAATAACTTGAAGAAAAGTGACAACAGTTAGAGCAAGTTAGTTCACCACTCCACCAAGACTCAACCATTGTAATTGAAAATTTAGCACTGGTAGTTCTGAGAAGATCTTTCAAAGTAAGAAAACCTATTATTTTAGATGATTACGTGGTGTATCTACAAGAATTTAATTTTAATATTGGGATTAATAAAGATCTGATTACGTTTTCACAAGCAATAAAAGGTAATGATTCTATCAAGTGGATAGATGTCATGAAAGAAGGGTTAAAATCTATGGACCAGAATTGTGTTTGGGATCTTGTTGAATTACCTCCTAAATGTAAGAAAATCGATTGCAAGTGAGTCTTTAAGACTAAGCACGACGTAAAAGACAATGTTGAACGATTTAAAGCTAGATTTGTAACCAAAGGTTTTACTCAGAAAGAAGGCATTGATTACAATAAGACTTTCTCTCCAGTTTTAACGAAAGACTCACTTAAAATCATTATAGTATTGGTGGCTCATTATGATTTGGAGTTATATTAGATGGATGTGAAAACACCCTTTTTAAATGAGAGTTTAAATGAAGAAATCTACATGGAACAACCTAAAGAGTTCATAGAAAAGAAAAAGGAAAGTTTAGCCTATAAACTTAAGAAATCTATTTACGGACTTAAATAAGCTTCAATGCAATGATACTTAAAGTTTAACGAAATCATTACCTATTTCAGATTTAAGAAAAATACTATTAACCAGTGTATATATCTGAAGATCAATGAGAGCAAGTTTACTATGTTGGTTTTGTATGTGGATGACATTTTATTAGCTAGTAGTGATCTTGGTTTGTTGTACAAAATCAAGAATTATCTCACTACAAATTTTAAGATGGTTGATATGAGTAAGGCAACATATGTCATTAGCATAAAAATCCTTAAAAATCGATCTCAATGATTATTAGGAATGTCTTAGAAAGGTTATATCAACAAAATCTTAAAGAGATATAATATACAATATTGTTCTAATGGTAACGTGCTTATCGTGAAAGGAGACAAGTTCAACTATAGGTAATGTCCATAGAATGATTTAAAAATGGTGCAAATGAAGTATATTTCATACGCTTTAGCTATTAGGAGTTTGATGTATGCTCCAACCTGTACTAGACCAGATATCAAATTTTTAGTAGAATGTTATGAAGATATCAAAGTAATCCGAGAATAGATCATTGGAAAGCTGCAAATAAGGTTATGAGGTATTTACAAGGAATGAAGGACTTTATACTCACTTATAGGAGATTAGATCATCTAAAGGTGACTAGGTACTCAAATTCAGATTTTACCTAATGCTTTGATAGAAGAAAGTTTACATCGGGTTTCATATTTTTACTAATAAGAGGAGTTATCTTGTGGGAGAGTGTGAAGTAAAACATTATTGCTTTATCTACTATGGCAGATGAATTCGTGGAATGCTTTGAAGCCACAAGTTATGCTCTTTGATTGTAGAATTTTATCTCAAGAGTTGGGGTTATCGACTCTATAGCCAAATCGTTGAAAATATATTGTGACAATACCGCAGCTATGTTTTTTTTTCTAAAAATGAAAAGTACTCGAATGATGCGAAACATATGGAAGTCAAGTACTTGGTAGTTAGAGAAAGAGTCCAGAAATAGTTAGTATCATTAGAAAATATTAGTACCACTCAAATGATAGTTGATCCATTGACAAAAAGGTTATCACCAAAAGTTTATAAAGAACATGTTACTAGGATGGGTCTTTTGGGAAAATCTTTTATGTATATGAAATAGATTACTTTGAAGTGGCTATGTAATTGACATTAACGTTAATACTAAATAAAGTTTATTTATGCTTATTTTCTGTTTTCAATTATATTATACATATTTTATTTAGATTAAGTAAAATAGAAAATGTCTTGACAAAACAAATGAAAGGGACACAATTAAAGACTATATCAGATAGGGTACTGATGATGTGATATATGGAAAGAAGTATGGCATAAATGACATACAATCGCCATACATTAATATTTAATCGAAATATGACATTAAGAAATCTAATAACATATTGAGAATATTGATGATTTTAGAAGTCATGTTCACATATAAAATATTTTTTATTATAGAATCCTAAAATTGAGTCATTTTTTTAAATGTTTTGAAATTTACTATAAACACAATCGGTCTAATGGGCTAAATGAGATAATGTTAAAATCCTATGTAACGTTGTAGCCTTATTGAGGTCAGTTAACCTCTACGGCTTTGGTTTCCAAATTACACATGAATTCTATAAAAATAATGAAGATCAATATTAATAGAAATTCAATATAATTAAAACTATTATATTCTTTAAAGATTAGTAGAAAACCTTGATGGATAGGAAACCTACTAAAAGAATGATTCTAGGCCCTCAACCTTCATCTATAAAAGGGGTCGGCTACCCCATATTGAAGTTGTTGAATAGATAACAATTTGTATAGAATGCACAAAAAAAGGGAGTTATAAAAGAAGTAATATCCATCAATCACAAATTCAGCCGATCCACATAAAGAGAAAAGGCAAGGTGAGTCTAATAAGAAAAGATCAACTTGATTGGGGTTTCGAAGGTTACAAGGAATGCAGATTGAATGACACACCTCCAATATATTAAATCAATGGTTTTTGCGATGGCACAAAGTAAGTAACTATAACTTATTTTTTAATTTAACACAAATGGTATGTTTGAGATATGCAATTAATTAGATTATATTGGGACAACTAAAAGTTAAGTTTAAGATTTGAATGCATAAATTTTATAACAGCTCTTCCATTCAATCTTTGAATTGCCACTTTAATTTTCTTGGAACAAAACTTAACAACTAGCCTATTAGGCTCTTCTTGATTGCCTGAAGCTCATGATGGATAACCGATCCACCGCTGGAGAAATACTTCCCTAGGAATACTTCATCAAGTTGAGCTCAAAACATCTAGCCCACATTCTTGGTCCTCTTAACTGACTCCCACCAATAACCAGGCATAGCCTTGCTAATTGGTTGTTCCTAGAACATTCAGAATCTCCTAAATTTGCTTGAACCATTTGTTTATATCTACAAGGTTGTACTCTTTATAAATATTGGCGTGGGGTTCATCCTCTTGATGAACTCCCTTAATGTTGTTGCCCTAACATTTAATTTGATACTAGCTAGGACCTTTGGAGCATGTTGTCCCACAGTAGTTAAAACCTCTAGAGCCCTCATTGTTATTTACTATCATATTGCCTCTTTGACTTTTGCATGCCTCGCAGAACTCGAAGTATAGAGAGAGTCGGACATATTGCACCACCACCTCTCAATCTAGCCATAACCTATACAAAGGTATATGAATTTGGGTCCTATCACAAAGAAGAAATGACTATTATAAAACTTATGCACATTAATACCATTAATATTTGAACATTACATGGTGCCATTAGTGCCTTATTCAATTTCATTATCGGGTTATTCAGAGGCTCAAGTGCTTGGGGATGTCTTGTACATGGCTCGATCGATCATGATTGTTAGTGACATTTCTAATCCTTAAGATTTTCTAGTTAATCCCATACCCTGAGATCTTATTATTTTTATTTACATCCATAGAATTTATCATATTTCATCAATCCCTATGCTCCATCAATTTATGTGGATCCTTAGATTTCATTTGATTGGGTCCATGATCATTGGGTTTGGAGTGGATGCTCATACATCACATTCGATGCATTTTGGAGGGGCTCCACTACACCCTAGAAAGCCATTAAATGCTCTCAAAGAAAGATATTTGGTGTGAGAATGACAAAAAATGGAACTTCTTTATATAGAAACCAATTTTCCTCCAAAACGAATTTAACATTTCAAATTTTTCTAATCCAATTTCATAATCTACGTAAAAAAGTTGAGTCAAGAGAAAAAACATTCTCAAAAGCTAAGGGTCTGTTCTTTACAGAAGTCAGCTCCAACTCCACAAGCTGGCTTCTGGAAGAAGCAGAAACCCATAGCCTGAAAAATCACATCCAGCAGAAGCTTGTTCGTTACAAAAACACATAAGCCAGAAATTGATGATCGTTTGACAGCTTTTTATTATTGGATTCTGATCAAATGACCAGAATACCTTTAATGTTGATAATGCACAAAAAATGAGCATAATACCTTAATAAGCATATATATAATAAATTTACATTAAAAAATTAAAAAATAATTATTTTTAATTTTATAAATTTTATAATTCTATCAAAATTTTGGTAGTACCTCCTCTTAAAAATGAACATATGATAAATAAAATACTACATAATACACAATCCAACATCCACATAAAGATGAAGGGTGTTTCGATAATAAAGTAGTGATGATGAATTGTTTTTGATCTTGGTAGTAAAAATGAAGGGTATTTTGATAATTTCATTTTAGTTTTTAAGGTTAAGTTTGATTGAAAATTTGATTAAAGATAAAAGGTATTTTGGTAAAGATGAAGGGTATTTTGGTAAATATGAAGAGTATTTTGGTAATTAATAAAGATTTTTTAATAATTTTCTTTTATTTTTTAAGATTAAGTTTGATTGAAAATTTGATTAAAGATGAGGGGTATTTTGGAAGACGAAGGGTATTTTTGTAATTCCATTTTATTTTTAAAGTTAAGTTTGGTTGAAAATTTGATTAAAGATGAAAGATATTTTGATAATTCTTTTTTATTTTTTAAGTTAAGTTTTGTTGAAAATTTGATTAAAGATGAAGGGTATTTTGGAATATGAAGGGAATTTTGGTAATTAGTAAAGATGAAGGGCATTTTGATAAAGATGAAGGGTATTTTGAAAGATGAATGATATTTTGGTAAAGATGAAGGGTATTTTGATAATTTCATTTTATTTTTTAAGGTTAAGTTTGGTTGAAATTTTGATTTAAGATAAAGGGTATTTAAGTAAAGATGAATGGTATTTTGATAATTCCCTTTTATTTTTTAAGGTTAAGTTTGGTTGAAAATTTGATTAAAGATGAAGGGTATTTTGGTAAAGATGAAGGGTATTTTGGAAGATGAAGGATAATTTAATAATCTCATTTCATTTTTTAAGGTTAAGTTTAGTTGGAAATTTGATTAAAGATAAAGGGTATTTTGGTAACTACACTTGAACTGTTTTATGTTTTTAACTTCTCACAAAAGCCATTTGAAGAAGTCCTTTTTGGACGACTTCTTTTAGGAGCTACTTTTGGGCTTTAATTGAAATCCACTAGAGTCGAAAAAGTCCAAACGAACATCATTTATCTGATATTTTTGACTTAAAAGAAAAAAAAAAATTTGGCTCCTGAAACTCAAAAGAACAGGGCCTAAGTTTCCAATCTATGTGAAAAGCAAATAACTAATAAGATAGCTATTTTATATGTCATTAACGCATGTGAATTGGTCTAAAGTAATCTTTAACTTTTCATTAGCACAAACATTTTTACATCCACACATAAGATACTAATTAGTTTGGTGTGAATAAAAAATTGCATATACATATATAGGGGGAATGTAAATGTCCAAAAACTCTTGGAGACGTTAACAACCTTCATAGCCCTTGATTTTCTATAAATTTCTTTAAGAAGTATTTATAAAATAATATTTTACAAGTTCTTGATAATTTACAAAGATGCCACTGCACATGATGATGATACTTTTAAATGACATAATAATAAATGCATTATAAGGATATTTATGAAAAATCAAAGGCTATGGAACTTGCTAATATCTTGAGAAGAATGCTAACGCTCAGGCCTTCAATGGGATTTTAGCGTCCTCCGCAACCATGTTTCTAGCATAAATGCCCCTTTGAAAGTTTTTTATTTTATCTTTTAATCTAAAATGTAAAGATTTTGTTGCCATTACTCAATGGCCTTTTTGTATTTCCAAAAAAAAAAAAAAGAGGACTGATATTTAGAGAAATTTCATTTTACAATGACAACAAAATCTTTGTTTCAGAATTAAAAGGCCGAAAAAAAAAAAAAAAAACACTTTTTAACCAACGAGCATTGGGCGCAGTACCCATCAAGGTGTGGCTCGACGGTAAGACATAGCGACAAGAGTATGATCCTCTTTATCATGAGTTCAAAACTGAGTGCAGCCTTTAGATATAATTGGCACCTGGGGTTGCGGGTTCAACGTAGGCCCCTAGGGAGACTTAGTCTCACCAATGTGGGGATACTCCCTAGGTCACCAAAAAAAAAAAAATTTGTTGGGCGCAGTGGTCAAGGCATCCCTCTAATAATGGAGAGGCCTTGAATTCAAGCTCTCTTGTTGGCCACCCACGAGGATTTATCCTTGCTTACCTACTATGTGTGGTTTGTGGGGCAATGGGTGTACTTGGGGGATTTGGGAGAGATATGGTGCTCTAAGAGGCCAGTTGCCTTGCCCTTACTAGTCAGGCCTCACAATGTGAAAAAGGCTTATATTTGATGGACTAAAGTGTCAAAAAAAAAATTTCGACAGACCGAAAGTGTTAAATTAATGAAAGATGAGAGATATTTGATGGCTCTAAGCTCGAACTGGGGATCATAAAAAATTTCAATGGCCATAGGCCGTCAAAATTAGTTTTCTAAAATTTGTGGGCTTTGCCCATCAAATTTTCTTGTCAAAATTTTAAGTTTGCACATAGTGCCTAAACCTCTGTCATAATAATAATAATAATAACACTTTTTAAGCAACATTCAAGGAAAAAAAACATAGTTGTGGATGATATTAACATCATAATGAAGGCCTATATGATACAAAAAAAGGGTTGCTTCAAGAATTCAACAAAATGGTATAAAAATGTATAATTGGGATCCTAAAACGATTGATCCAAACTGGGTAGATTTGTCAAAACTAACCCACCATTCCAGAATATCTGTATTCTAACCTTTACTTCTTATTTTCTTCTTAGGCCCACGCTTTGATGTCGAAACGAGCATTGGATCCACCCTAATCACATATGTCTACATCATTGAGGTGGGAAATAAGGTGCCCTTCGGCTTCTTAAAGGAATAGAATATATATATTGTCATAAAAGCTGATTAAGACCCTTGAATTCCTAATCTATAACGGTGTCACTTAGTTTTTCGTTCAAGTTCAATTCATATCTATGAAGAAGAGGGAGGGGTAGATTAGCTGTCAAGAATAAAAGAGCGCACAAAGCAACATATTCTATAAGGTGAAGATGAGAGCATGACACACACAAATCATGATGTTGCTCATCAGGGTACATGGAACAACTCATAATCTATTTATTCCTTCGTTATTATCATTGTTACTGTCCTTGTTTTCTTTTAGTGCCAACCTGCTGAAGGCATACTCACAAAATTCTCCGAATATTTCTAAAGATTTGTAAGATTAATTGATTTTATCGATTAATCACAAAATATATAACATTTATATTCAACTCAAAAATTTATCTTCTACAACCTTTAAATTAATCTAAAGAACAAGATAGAGTTTTAAGGAGGCTTAAGAAATTTTTTTAGCTAAGCAGGAGGCTTGAGAAATTAGTTTTGGAAAGAAACTCAAAACCATCATTTGTAAAATCCCAAAACTTATTTCTTGATTTTTTATGAAACTTTCTTGAACTAATACAAATTAACTGAACTAAATCCCCTGCTAAATAATTGTTGAATCCAAACTTAGTGATTATGGTTTTGATGTGTAAATGTCTTGTATTCTGTTGGCTGTACATAGAGTTGTGAGGGTGAAAGGGACAATGCCCCAAGTCTAAATTTTTTAAGATTATGAAAAGAGCAATTGTGTAATATTTTTTTTATGTTGTGTTTGGATTGAGAGAAATGGAGAGAAGAGAAAATAAATGAGTATCTCTCCATTTCTCCGATTTGGATTGCTAAATGGGGTGAAAAGAGAAAAGAATCATAGAGAAGATGAGAGAAAAAAATGTGAGTTTTCATTCTCTCCAAAAGTGGAGAGAAGATTAGAGAAATGGAGAGAAACTCTTTTAAAATATTTTATAATGCCAACTCTGCCCCTAAATCTCTTTTAAGGTATTTTAAAATTCCAAAAGTTTCCTAAGTTCTTTCCCCATCAATAAAAACATGGTGAAGAGAAATTGAATTTCTCTTCTCTTAATGAGTTTCTTTGAATCCAAACACAGCCTTAAAATTTTCTATTTTTAATTGTTTGGGACATAAACGAGTTTTAGTAACTCCATCGATTTTATTAATAGAGTCTCTAAGGCTGTAAAACTTGAGAGAAAATAGTAATTATTCTTGATTTGTGTTATGGTGGTCGGGATTATGGAGATTTTAAAGGGAAACCTTGTGCTAGTAACTTTTCCTCCGAACCTTTATTGTATCCAAAGTAATCAACTAAGGTTTCGATCGTCATGTGAATAACATAGTTTTAAAACTCAAGTCGACTTGGAGGTGTCAAATAATAACATATTAAATTTATAAAACATCAAATCGGCCAAGTCTGGAGGCAATTCCACGAATTTTAAGACTTGTTTATAAATATCAGAATTCTATTGGCACACCAATGTTTACTTATAACATGGCAACTTTATTAAAATAATTGATTTGCCAAGATGTAAATAGCCGTACTTTATTTATTTATTTATTTATTTATTTATTATTATGACAACCCTTTTTTTTCTCCTAAAAGTTACTTGCCATTTCTCATGCAAATGCACTCTTCAAATAAAGAGCAATGGATAAATTTTTATGAATTCTATTCACAAAGGATTTTTGAAATCTAGGGAGAGGGATTGAACCCATTTCTTCTCCTCCAAATACAATCTTCAAAGAAAGATAAATATATGGTTTTTATTTTAAATGTTTCATTTTTTGAAATCTAGGATTTCTTGAACGATATTTTTAAATTTTAATTTTTTTTTTTAATTTAGGATTTTTGTAATTTTTTTTTTTCTCTACTTTCCTCCATCTCTACCTCTAAATTAACCTTTTGCATGTTCCCTCCCTTTTTCTTTTTAGGGTTTCTTCTCTTTAGAGATCGTAGAAGAAAACTTTGGTGTCTTTTTAATCTTATTTGAGGTGTTATGTATAATTTTATTACTGGTTTGTTAAAATTGATGTACCAATGAAGTTCTTAAAAGTTTCATTGGCAATGGTAATTAGTTGTGACCATTTTTTTTTTTTCATCCAATCAAGAATATGATAGAGACAAGACATGCTTATTAACAGAAAAAGATGTACCCAAACTATGATTGGTTGATGTAGAACAGAATCGACGATGATTCGTGGTAGTAGGAGCACCTTACTTTATGCACACCTTTACACCATATATACCAACCTTTAAGCTGAAGAATTATCCTACTAACTTTATAAACCATTATAAATGTTTGATTTATTAGTACTACAGATATGTAGCAAAGCTTTACCTTATTATATGGCTATATAGCGAGATATTATTTGTACATGTTTTATGATTGATAGAAGATATTGAGTTAGGAGTGGGTAATCTGCATCCTGAGGTTTAGAATTATAATAATAGCTAATCCTCAGGGTACAGGTTACCTCTTCCTTCCTACAATGCAACACAGAAACAGCATTTAGGGTTTGTATGATTACGCATGGAAAATGGGTGAGAAATGATTATTCGTCTCGGAAAATACAATTGTTAACTGTATGATTACATTTCGTTTTCTATGCATGCAAAGGAATTTTTTTTTCCCCATCATACCCAGAAAATGAGTTTGTAGTATCTCCATAAAATGAAAAACCATAGTTTTAATACTCAACCAAGATGTCCATCCAATCAAATCAAGTCGACAATTCACAGGTTGACTTGACTAATCAAATCAAAATATTTTAATTTATAAGTATTTACAAAATAATTTTTAATATATATATATATATATGGGTTGCGTTCGGTTGCTAAATTCCTAATCAAAGTATTTTAACCTATATAGGCTAAAAGTATCTGAATCAGCTCATTTTTAATGAGGATGATCTCTATGGTAAGGAGATCATCATCAAAAAAATTAGCCAATTCTAAAACTTCTAATCCAAGTTTATAAGTTGAAGAATTGTGGATCGTCAACTTTTTCCATCAGTTTATAAATCACTTTTGATGGGGTTACTAGTTTTGGAATGGCCTGATGATTTTTTATGAGAATGATCTCTTCGCCATAGAGAACACCCTCACAAAAAAAAAAAAAACAGTCAATTCTCAAACTTTTAGCTCATATAAGACAAAACTTTGGTTGTCAATACTACAAAAAGCACTTTATACAAACTCATGATTTTTAAATAGACATGGGTTCTTACCCAAAAAATGACACGTCACGTCTAATTCCGCCATGGTAAGATTTTGCAAGACTTGATACATCGGTTTGGACAAAACCGTTGTCTAATGTTCGGAGTAATAAGTATTGGAGTGCCAATAGCAACTATGTATTTCATTCGATTTTTACAGAACCCCAATATTGTTTGATATTTACAAATCCCTCCCAACAGTGTTTAGTTATTTACAATTGCCTCCCTCACGAACGAAACTACTATTACTTCTTCTCCTTCTCTCTTAGACAAACAACACATAACCCTAACTTACATCTCACTTCTCTTATCTCTCTTTCACTCTTTCTATCTCTCATTCTCCCTCGACCTTCTCGATTTCTCAAACGAAGACGAACGAAACTCTCCCTCTCTGAAATCTCTCTCTTGAGCTCCCTCTCTTTGCAATTTCTTATTTGAGGCATTGGAGGAAGTCTCAATTTGTTTTAGGTATGAACTCTGCAATCTCTCTCTCTCTCTCTCTTAATCTAAGACAACTGAGATTATTTTGATTTTTGTTGATGATTGGTTAGGGTTCTATTACTGGTATACAATTTTCCACTAGACAAAGACGAAAGAAGCTCCATTAACATTTCGATCTCTCTAGCTCGATTTCTAGCATGCGGTCTTTCATTTAGATCTCTAATTTTGATCTTTCTTTGATCTCAAAATCTATCAATCTTTACCATCTCATTTATTTTAATTTAGTGGAAAGGTATACTTAATTTTAGCTGGAAAGGAGACAGAAGTTGTGCTAAAATCCATCCATCTAGCCTGGATTTATTCTTTAATGAGGTAAAAATTTCCTAGTGTATTAGTGATTTTTTGTTTAGTTGAAAGGAAATAATGATTTAATTTTTTTTTTGTTTTTTGTTTTTTGTTTCAGGCAGCATCAGAGCTTATAAGACCATGCTGCCACTGTTAACATTGCTCCTCAATTTAAAGGCCACTGTTATTTTTTATATAGTTGAGCAATCAACAAATGGTTTGTATCTTTGGTTTTGATTAAGCTTTGTTTCATTTTAGCATAAGTAGGTATGGATATATGCTTCAGTTCCATGTAGATCTCTATTTATTTTTACTAACCATGCATCTTCGTGGATAGTGGAATTATAGAAACTATACAGTTGATTTGGCGGTTAAGGGCATACACTACTTTGTAATTCATATGATTTCACAGGTAGTACATTAAAATAACTTTTAAAATTTTATGTTTAGAATATCTTTAGAAAAGAATGCAAACTTTAGGCCTTACTGGTATGACGACAAAGTCTGAATTAGGCATATTTTGATCAAAATTCTTACTTTCTCCTAATATCTATGTATAAGATTGAAAGTTACCACTTCAATTATATCAAGCTTCTCCACAATGCAACTAGGGTGCACCCATGTGATATAGTTATTGTTCTTCCTGCATGCATGTATGGCGAAAAAAACAGAATAATTCTTTATATACTAATTATTTTAAAGTACAAAAAATTCTATTATTTTTTAAATTAATCAAAGTTATTGAATGTTGCCATTTTTTTCTCTTTCTTCGTAAACGGATTACCTGCTAAATTCTTTGGGACCTTGGTTTGTTAGGATGTCTCACTTTCGTTGCCCCATGCCAGCACAACCATAAATCTTGAAGAAAGTAATTGCTCCTACAAATCAGGGAGCCCTAAAATAGCTGCTGAGAACGGTACATATTTCAGATCTTTAAGTGCCGGGGAAGTTGCTAATGCTTCAATTTTTGCTGGTAGCGGATCTAAAATCGATGGTGATCATGTATCTGATAATCTTCTGCAAAACCAAAATGGGGTGAGTTTCAATCGGTGTAATTCTGAGGATGAATATGTTAAGTTTTACTAGTTTCAATAGCTTGCAAATTGTCCTATAATTGAAGTTTGTGAGTGTTCACCACTAACCGATATTAAATCCAGCTTCATCACAGTAATTGCTTTCCTGCACACACACACACACAAAAAAACGCACCCCATTTTATGAAAATTTGCTCATGCATCTCTATTGCTTTCACCTGCAGAACGCGTGACATGGACATGGTCTCTCAATGAGTCGTGTCTTAAGAGATTCAAGGGAACTCCTATGACTCATTTTGGAGGTTTACTTACGATATACATCGGAAGATTAGCTTGAGTGCCCTATGGGTGCTATGTAAAGCTAGGCCCATGACAGATGCTGGCACATATCAGTTTATCATATATCTTTCTTTAAACTGCTACTTGTATGGTATTTGTACTATTCCCACAAAAAATTCTATACTCTATTCTCTAGTACTATGATCTAAGTTGTTCCAAAAGTATATTCTTAACATATAAAATTAACTGTATACACCATTTGATCTATTTATAAGATATATAAGGTCATTGTGTCTTAAACTTTTTTTCATTATATGTGTCGATGTAGGTGACTTTGTCAATTTTACATTAATGTTATTTTATTTTTCATCAAATTTTCCTTTCGTATGTAATATGCATATCCTACTTTATTACATGCCTATCTGAATTTCTTTTCTGATGTCAAGAAATTATTTTATTGTTTGGATGCATTTGTGTGCTTCCTAATTCCATGAGAAGGGAATTGGACCTATACTCTATCATAACCTGGTAAAGTACCCGAATCCTTGAGTGCTTTACAATTCCTTTGCGCCATCTAAAGTCTCAATTGGACTGAGCTATGCCATGGTGTTACAATACCCTTTCCCATTGTTACATCGTAGAATCATATTGGATAATGTTGTTAATCCAGTCGTCTTTAACAACTATAACTACTAAATCTTTCATAGTTGAAATACAAAACATTTGCTGATTATTTTATTTATTTATCTACATGATGGGTTCAAAAGCGCTTGATGAAGTCTTTATATTGATTCTTGCAAGAAGTTGTCAAAGGCACCCAATATGAAGTTGCTTAAGAGATTATACTACTTGGAGGTTAGTATCAACTTCTTGTCTTACCTTCTAATTCAAAGGTCGTCGTGTGGTTATATGATGCTCTTTTAAAGACAATTGCCATGTTGGACCTTTCTCATTGTATGTTAGGTAAATATCCATTTTTGTCCAATCTTTGATCTGATTCCGATCAAGCACTTGAATACTAGTATATATACACGTTAGCCATTTTTTTTTTTTTTTTTTGCATCTTTTACATCTTTTTTGCATTATGATATCTGTTTAAAATCCCAAAATTTTGGCATGTAAAATACACTGAGATATGGTTGGAGAATCATATATAAATTGCAACGAAGACACATTGGATTATTAATGGTAAAATAAGAATATCATCAGATTCACATCTTTGTGGAGAGATCAAGATCTTCTACATTATATGATACTAATACCAAATTATTATTGATTTTTATTTATTACTACGAGGAGAACTTTTTAGATTGCATCATAATTGGATTCATGCAATATCTTAGCAGGTTTGTGAATACCCTCTACTATTTGCTCGATTGGAGTGCTTAATATCTCAGGAAATTGTCTAACCAATGCAGTGAATCTTATCTTTTAAATATATTCGAAAATTGCAAAGGTATGCTTTTTATGCTTCATATTTACTTTAATATTTATTCATTAGTTAATATCAAACAAACAGTGGTTTGTAATATCAGAATAAAGAGTAAATAATACCTTTATTATCTTTTGTCATTCGTTTGAATATTAGTTCATCATTGTAGATATATTCATATTTTATGTACTAAAATATATTTTTCTGCAATCCTTTATAACTTGAACGTAGAACGATGTTTTATAATATCTACAACAATACCAAAGATTGCTAATGCAATGGATTTTGGATCTGTATTTGCACAACTTTGCTTAGATATTCATCAATCTTTCATCACAGACTTGAGTAGGTTGGTCGAAAATTAGTTATTTGCGTTTAATTGGTTTCTTCATTTCACATATTTTAAACAGGATATAACAACCCTATCTCTGGAAGTGTTATGGTTAATTTATTAGCTAAACTTGCAACTTTAAAACGGTAATTTTTTTTTCTATCTAATTTTTTTCTTCTTTCCTTAAAATATGCTTATGGCTTTAACTGCAATTGCCTAATTTATATTTACTATGAATATTGTTATAGATTTTAAGAATTAAATTTAAATGGTATAAAGCTTAGCAAGCCCATAGTTGAGAGCCGTTATCAACTTGCCGAAATAACATGTTTGTCAAGGTTAATGCTGGGTGGTACTAATATCAATGTTGTGAGTGAATTCTTCGTGTTTATGTATCTTTTCCTTTTTAGATAGATTTTACTTTAGAAGCACGATTAAAGAATACTTTCTTTCAATTTAATCAAATATAATGTTATAGTAAGATGGAGCACTAGAGTAAACTAAAGTGTTGTCCAGTGGACCTCAAGAGCTTATAAAACTTGATCTATCCTATTGTAGACTGACATCTCATTATTTCGTGAGACTATGTGCTGATATCACTTCAATTGGTAGTATTCTTGAGCTGAACCTTTATGGAAATTCCATTAGACAAGAGATTTGATTTCTTTCATGAAGATGGAATGGTTATATTGGCTTTCTCTCATGTTGATTTTTGACTAATCACACATTGTTGCAGTTGTTACACTTCTATTAAAGGAAATTGCAGAGAATGAAGAAAATGATAAAAGCACTAGAGAAGGATAATTGTTTATGTTAAATACCTCAAATTGCTAAAGGAGGAATTGAATAAACTTGGGATAACAAACATGAGGAATTGAACCATATCTTTGCTACGGTAAAGAAATAAACTCTTCTATCTCTCTCACTATATATACATGGTGGAGGATATTTTTTGTTGGGTATCAAAGGGCGACACGTGGCACACATAGATTTGAGTTAGGTATGGAGATCCGAGGGTAAGCTCGGTAACTCGATCGCAACACAAACCAATCATGTACTCAACTCTCAATTGATTGAGGGAATATCGGCACAAGATTACGTGGCAGAATTGCTTAATCAATCAAAATCCCAACAAAATTGAGGATTAGACATGATTAAACGTAATTTGAATCTTTATTAAAAGAAAATCCTGAAAGGGAAGAGTTGAACAAGGAAATGATATCGATTAAGACATTCCTAATCGATATCCACATACTAAAATAGATAAGGGCAAAATTGAAAAAATGATTAAAAAGGATCTTAGGATTTCACATCTATAAATACATGGACAGAGGCACTAAGAGATGAGATTCTCCCTCCTTAAACCTTACACTATTTTTTATACTAAAGTTCTTACTTGGGCGTCGGAGAGGTGGTGTTGCAGGCACACCTAGGGGCACGTGGAGTAGAGATCACGAGACATTAACACAAGTCATCTGTGGGAATTTTATAAGGAGAAACAACCAAAGGGTAGAAACAAAAAACTCCCAAGATCAATTGCGGGTTTAGGATTCTTGATCTGACTTCGTTAAAGAACAGAGCGTAATTTTCCAACTGGATTTTTCAATGGTTCAAGTTTCGCAAATCTGTATTTTGCATATTTATATTGATGATATTAATTATGGATGTTGGCACGACAAAGCTATTCAGGGTGAGTCATGTTGATTTAGTAGCCTTTAGTATATTTTAGTGCTCTTGCAATCGCAAATCTTTGAGGTCAAAGAACAAGAGTAGTAATTACGGTTTATATGGGAATAGTGCAAATACAAGCACAATAGTGCTGCAATCGATGGCAACCTTGGTAAGATAACCTCATCAAAGGTAAATCAGGTAAAACAAAACCAAGTATTATGTAGAGTTGAGGGCTTTGAAAGAACCAGAGTTCTCTCGATAAAGCAAGGATGATCCCTCATTAATGACGTTTGCCAAGGGCATCCTTCACTTGAGTAGGGTTAATGCCAGGGAAATATTGCCTTGACCAAACATACCAAACTCCTATGTCGATTATTAATGGAGGTCCTAAAGGAGAGTATTTCATGGGGTTCATCCATGGAAGTAATGATGAGGTGATGATAGATTCAATAGTGTCGAAGGAGGTACTTGCAGAAAAAATGAGGTATTTCGTGGGGGATAATTTCATGGATGCTCATCCATGGAGGTACAAAAAAAGATTTGAAAGATGGTAATGAGGAGATTTCTGTGCAATCTTGATGATCTATTCCTCGCACAATACGCAACAAGGTGCTCTATTTTCTTAAACCCTAAACTTAGTATTTGTTGAGTGACTTGACTCGATCGAGTCAAATAACTTTACCTTTTCGAGCAAAATTATCATACAAGATGCATATAAGGAACAACAAAAGGAGATTGAATAACTCTCGTCACATCGAGTTTTGATGTATATTAAAACCTCTTTCTAATATAAAAACATAACAAAAGGGTAAGTTGAAAAGTAAACTTGGTTGTATTTCATATAAAACATTCTTGATGTATGGAAGTACTTTTTGTTTAAGGAAAGGTAAATCTGAAATTGTACACAATTGGTTATATTGATAATGTGGAATGCAATCGATGATGATAATTACTATAATTTTATTTCACCAGTGGTGAAATCTTTCCAACCAGGGGAATTGATGGGAACACCAAATCTGAAGAGTAGATTTTTGTTTTAGGATTTTATTTTCATATTTTTTAGGCTTATTTTGATGTTTTATTAACCCATGGTCTTAGTACAATATTTAGTTTATTAGGATTTGAATATTATGAGAGAAAATTACGAAAAGAAGGTTACTTATTTGGTATTTTAGTTTGACTAAAATTCTTGATTTATTTTCTTTATATAGGTTGTATTAGAGTTTTTTTAATAATGAACAATGAACAGATTTTGGTGAATAAAGAATGAGTTTATTTCATGGAGTGAAGTGAATTCTCCACCATTTGGTGTGATTCCAAGAAACCCTTGGTGTAATTCTAAGATTCTATCATTCTATCCCTTTCTCTTTTTTTTTTTTCTATTCTTTTATTTTTTTTTTTTCTTGATTTTATTTAAGTTTCTTGGTTCTCAAAATCTATTTCTTGATTCTTGAAACCTACAAACCACAACCTCCATTCTCTTAACCTTTAATCATTATCATATAAACCTTAACCTTTAACCCTATTCATGTATCTCGTCATAATTATGTTACTTTAGGGTTTACCCTATCCTAGCCCAAATATTTAACCCAATTCTAAACCAATTTTCCTAAATTCCCCAAATTTTCTTTTCTTCGCTCACCATCCTACATCAATTGACCCCAATCACCTTTGCAAAAGACACCAGGAAACTAACCATAAAAAATGAGTTAGTGTGTTAGGCTAGTACATCATTCTTTATATGGTGCACACCACTAAGTCTTTAGTAATCAAATAAGCCCGACTCAATGAGTTAGATAAGGAAATGGCAGTTCGATCCAATCCTAACTTACCCGATTCGATATCCAATTTGGAACCCCACTTAGAACTTGAGAGTTCAATCCGAGACCGATTTGATCGAGTCAACTATATTATTTTGGGATTTAACTAAATTAAGCTACTTGATCGAATCATGAATAATTTGAGAAATCGATCAAGCTAAGGGGCTAAATAGGAATTTTCCTTCAATAAAGATTCTAACTATGTTTAGCCACGCCTAATCCCTAATTTTGTTGGGATTTGGATTGATTAAGTCATTCTGTCATGTAATCTTGTCTCGATATTCCCCCCAACCAACCGAGACCTAAGCCCATGATTGATTTATGACCAAACCACCGAGCTTACCTTGAATCTTCATGCCTAACCCTAATCCCTATGTGCCATGTGTCGCCCCTTGATACCCAACAAAAAATATCCTCTACAATACCCCCTTCGCGGGTTTGGACTTTTAGTCTAAACACCAAAGAAGAAATGAACAGTGTACCATGTAACACATGGCCTGTCACTACTAGATCACGTACTACTTTAAATTCTCATTTCGAGGTTCGTTTAGTAATGTTCATGACATGCGTCATCCAACCATTTTACCTTTGAAAGTGTGGCGACTATGATTGCCTCGATTTTAAATGTAATTGTAACCATTGATCTCGTTACATAGCCCAAAGCATTTTTCCCTATAAATACCTTTGTTCATCTCCCCCTTTTTGTCATTTCCCTTTTTATAGTAATAAAAATATTCTCTTATGGACCCCTAGCAGTCGACCTTGATTTCTCAATAAACCAAAGCTCTTAATCCAATAGATCTGACCCCCAAAGGTCAGACTTAGTTCCCTTACGAACTAAGTCTTGAACAACATAAATGAACCAATCTCCAATACTTGCGCTTGGTTCCTTTATGAACAAAGTCCCAAATAAAAATAAACGAACTGACCCCAATGGTTGGATTTGGTTCCAACCAATGAACCAACACTTAAATTTTGAAAAGAATCGACCCTCATCAATTGAGTTTGGTTACCTAAAGAACTAAGGCTTTTGTGTGAATAAATGTACAAAACCCCAACGATCAGGTTTGATTCTCCCACAAATCAAGTATTAAAAGCAAAAAAGAATGAACCAACCCCCAACGAGGGGGTATGATTCCCCTTATAAACAAAACTTGGATAAACAATTAAATTGATCCTTAACAATCAGGCTTCGCTCCCCTTATGAGCCAAGGCTTTTCGAAGTAAATCGACCCCAAATCGATCAAGTTTGACTCCTCTTTACAAGCAAGGGCTTTTCATTATATACCAACCCCCAATTGTCGAATTTGGCTCTCCTTTTTTAGCCAAGGCATTTTGTTATATACCCCCAACAGTCAGTCTTGGCTCTTTTTATGAACCAAGACTTTTCGAAGTAAACCAACCTCAACGGTCAAGCTTGGCTCCCCTTACGAGACAATGCTTTTGTTGTAAACCGATCTCATACAATCGTGTTTGGCTCCCTTTGTGAGCCAAGGCTTTTGATGTGAGTCGACCCCATACAGTTGGACCTGACTCCCTTTATGAGCCAAAGCTTTCAAGTATAAACCAACCCAATATGGTCGAGCTTGGCTCCCCTTAGGAACCAAGGCTTTCAAATCTAAACTGACCCCTTATGAGCTAAGATTTGTTATCCCAAGCTTCTTCAATTCCACACTGATTTGAGGTATCTAACAATAATTATCCCTCTTTGATGACTTCACCATCTTCTTCATTCTCTGCAGCTTCTTTTAATAAAAATGTAATAACTGTATCAGTGTGTAATCAATCAAATTTCAATAAGATAGAAAGTCAATGTAATCATTCCATCTTCATGATAGAAAAATCATACATCTTGTCCAATGGAATTTTCACAAAATTTCAACTTAAGAATACTATTAATCGAAGTAATATCAGCACATAGTCTCACAAAATAGTGAGATGTCAATCCACGATATGATAGATCAAATTTCACAAACTTTTGAAGTTCACTGGACAACACTTTAATTAACTCTAGTGATTCGTCCTACTATAATATTATATCTGATCAAATTGAAAGAAAGCATTCTCTAATTGTACTTTCAAAGTAAAATCTATCCAGAAAGAAAAAGATTTATAAACACGAAAAATTCACTAACAGCACTGATATTAGTGCAAACCACCCAACATTAATCCTAACAAACAAGCAATTTAACAAGTTGACAAATGCTATCAACTGCGGGTTTGTTTAGTTTTGTATCATTTAAATTTAATTCATAAAACCTATAACAACATTCATAATAAATATAAATTAAGCCATTTTAGTCAAAGTCAAAAACATATTTTAAGGAAAGAAAAAGAATTAGATAGAAAAAAAGACTATCTTTTTAAAGTAGCAAAGTTAACCAATAAAATAACCACAACACTTTTAGAGATAGGGTTGTTATGTCCTATTTGAAAAATATGAGATGAGAAAACCAATTAAACGTAAATAACTAATTTTCAACCAACATGCTCCAATCATTGATGAAGGACTGAAGAATCCTAAGCAAAATTATGCAAGTACAGATCTAAAATCCATTACATCAACAATCTATTGTATTGTTCTAGATATTATAGAATATCGTTCTATGTTCAAACTATAAAGGACTGCAGAACAAATATATTTGAATACATGAAACATGACATGAATATATCTGCAATGGAAAACTAATATTCTAATGAATAGTAAAAGATAATAAACGTATTATGCACTATTTATTCTGATACTACAAACGATTGTTTGTTCAATATTAACTAATGAATAAATATTAAAGTAAATAAAAAGTACAAAAAACGTATTTTTGCAATTTCTCAATATAGTTGGAAGATAAGATCCACATGCATTGGTTAGACAATTTCCGGAGATATTAAGCATTCCAATCAAGCAAATAGTAGAGGGCATTCACAAACTACTAAGATATGACATGAATCCAATTATAACGCAATCTAAAAAGTTTTCTTTATAATAGTAAATGAAAATCAATAATAATTTGGTATTAGTATCATATAAATGCAAAAAATCTTAGTCTCTCCACAAAGACGTAAATCTGACTAGATTCTTATTTTACCATTGATAATCCAATGTGTCTTCGTTGCAATTTATATAATTCTCTCACCATAACTCAATGTATTTTACATGCCAAAATTTTGGGACTCTAAACAGATTTCATAATGAAAAAAGGATTTAAAAGATGCAATAAAAAAACCTTTAACATTGAAATAGAATATTTTAAAGAACATGTTTAGAACCTGGAATAAAGCAATTGGACCAAATCGATTGCAATGCAAGTCCAATGTCAAGCCACCATATTTTGACTTGAAGACAAGTATTTGTTGAAGCATCTCCATTGTTTCGTTTCCTAAAAGATGGAAAATCAATTTACAATTTACTGCAAACTTAAACTTTACAGGACAATAGAGAATTCAAGGGAAATGAAACAGGAATAAAGGACACTATAGCATTAAAAAAAAGCGAAAAAATGGCTAATGTGTATATGTAGTAGAGTATTCAAGCGATGTATCAGAATCAGATCAAAGATTGCACAAAAAGGGATATTTACCTTACATACTATGAGAAAGGTCCAGCATCGCAATTGTCTTGTGCTCATGCAATGCCTTTACTAATGGAATTATTGATCTATCTTGCAATTCACATTCAGACGAAACCTAATAAACAGAACAGCATAAAACCACATGATAACGTTTGAATTAGAAAGTAAGACAACAAGTTGATAATAACCTCCAAGTCGTATAATCTCTTAAGCAACTTCATATTGGGTGGCTCTAACAACTTCTTGCAAGAATCAATATAAGACTTCATCAAACACTTTTGAACCCATCCTGTAGATAAATAAATAAAATAATCAGCAAATGTTTAGTATTTCAACTATGAAAGATTTAGTAGTTATAGTCGTTAAAGACAGCCGGATTAATAACATTATCCAATATGATTCTACAATGTAACAATGGGAAAGGGTACCGCAACACTATTGCATGGCTCAGTCCAACAGAGACTTTAGATGGCACAAAGGAATTGTAAAGCATTTAAGGATTCGGGTACTTTACCAGGTAATGATAGTATAAGTCAAATTCCCTTCCCATGGAATTGGGAAGCACACAAATGGCATCCAAAAAATAAAATAATTACTCAACATCAGGAAGAAATTCAGATAGGCATGTAACAAAGGAGGACATGCATATTACATGCGAAAGGAAAATTTGATGAAAAATAAAATAACATTAACGTAAAATTGACAAAAGTCACCTACATCGATGCATATAATGAATAAAAGTTTAAGACACAATGACCTCATATATCTGATATAGATCAACTGGTCTGTACAGTTAATTTTATATCTTGAGAATATACTTTTGAAACAACTTAGTTTACAGGACTAGAGATTATAGAATTTTGTGTGTGTGAATCGTAAGAATACCATACAAGTAGCAGTTTAAAGAAAGATATATGATAAATTGATATATGTGCCAGCATCTATCGTAGACCTAGCTTCACATAGCACCCATAGGGCACTCAAGCTAATCGTCAGATGTATCCTTAGTAAACCTCCAAAATGAGTCATAGGAGTTCCATTGAATCTCTTCAGACACGACTCATTGAGAAACTATGTCCATGATCATGCATTCTGCAGGTGAAAGCAATAGACATGCATGAGCAAATTTTCAGAAAATGGGGTGTCTTTGTTTTTTTTTTGGCAGGAAAGCAATTACTGGGATGAAGCCGAATTTTATACCGGTCAGTGGTGAACACACACAAACTTCAACAATTTTGCATCTGGTATATGATAACATTAATTGTGTCCCAAAACATTAAAGTATGCTGTCTATAAACAAGTACTCTTCATAAAGAAGTACTTGAGAAATTAAAGGCTTGCTAACACATCAATATAATGTAAGCTGAAATTAGTCACCGAATTAGATCATACCATCAATAGATACTTCAATCCATCCCTTTTCCCATATATTATCCTTTAAAGTTTCGACTACTTCCAAGGATTCTAGAGCTTTATGACCACAATTCAGATGTCGAATGATTGGCAACAAACCTGATAAGGCATGTCCTGCTTATTAGTAGAATAAAAATGTATTTTCACGAATAATTGGTAAGAATGAGAATAGCACATTAAAGCTGATGATCAGATATGTACAAAAATCAAGTTAATTTGAAACCAATACCCAGTTGCAAAAATGGTGAAAATGACTAGTGGAAACTAAAACGTAAAAACATTTGAATTCTGCTCATATTTTTAGGTTACTTGGATTGTGGAAGGAGGACTTCATAGATCGGTTCTCAATCCATCATCACTACCCCACCCTTCCATTTGCCAATTCACAATATTCTTTGTGATGCTGATGAATAATGGTACCATCATGTCAACTTTAGATCTTCCATAGTTCCAGTTAAAACTTAAAAGTGTTGAAGTTGCTTCCAAAAAAGCAACCTAGTGATGATCACACTATTCTTTGTCCTTAGCTCACCAGATCCATCTTTAGTCACTCCTCATACTCTCTTATTCTCACCATTTCCCTAGATTTTCTTCAATCTATTGTCTCTAGGTCTAATACATCCATGACCGCGCTTGTTTCAAATGTACCTAGCCCATTTTAAAAGAAAAAAATTTATTTTCTAACCAATTTCCAGTGACTTTACAAAACTCCATTGGTGAAAAAGCTTAGAAATCTAAAGATAGGTGACAACCTCTTTTTGACCTCTTCTCTTCAGAGAGCTATAACAAGTATAAGCATGCCACTTCAACCTTCATACACTCAATGTTTAGCATATCACCAACCATGCAAGAGCATGCATCTATATGTATTATGTTATCATCAATTTTGAATCCATGCGAGATGATGCTGCAATCAGTACCAAAGAGCAGAGTTAGAGAAATCTAATAAATACATGAAAATATTATAGGACAATTTGCAAGCTATTGAAACGAGTAAAACTTACACCATATTTATCATCAGAATTATGCAGATTGAAACCAGCACCATTTTGGTTTTGCAGAAGATTATCAGGTGCATGATCACCATCGGTTTTAGATCCACTACCGGCAAAAATTGAAGCATTAGCAACTTCCCCAGCACTTAAAGATCTGAAATATGTACCATTCTCAGCAGCTATTTTAGGGCTCCCTGATTTGTAGGAGCAATTACCTTCTTCAAGATTTATGGGTGTGCTGGCACAGGGCAACGAAAGTGAGACATCCTAGCAAACCAAGGTCCTAAAGAATTAAGCAGGTAATCCATTTACGAAGAAAGAGAAAAAAAAATGGCAACATTCAATAACTTTGATTAACAATGTGGTGATATAAGCTACCTGAAATTCATTCGCAAAACTATTTGGCCCGTCACTCAACCTAACTGTAAGAATCAGTAGGGGGGGGGGGGGGGGGGGAGATATTAATTTCAAAAATAATAGAATTATTTAATTATGGAAATATAAACCCAAAATCACTTGAGCATTAGAACTCACATTCAGAGAAAGTAGTGACATTCTCTGGTTGGTATTTATGAATCCTTCCTATGGACAAATCAGATTCTTCATGCCCATCACTTTCATCATCAGAAAGGACTACACGAACACGTTTACGACCAGTCAATCGATGCTGATTATCAATTTATTTGCTCAAACCTGTTGGGGATGCTTCAGTTAGCTTAGATGCACTAGGTTTCTCAAGTTCAGATGTTTTTGGCTTGGAAAAAGTTTTTATGGACCGAAGAAGTGAAATTAGAGATACATCCATCCTTGACTTCTTCAAAATTATTTAATCTTGATCTTGTAGAAGCAGATTCAGTTATCTTCGGTGAATTGTATGCATTAGACCTATTATCTGGTAAGTCATCATCAACTTCGATTTCACTTTCGCTTTTGCTTTCGTTTTCGGAGCAGCACTCCCTCATCAGATTCTGCACTTCAAGTTTGGTATTTCTTGAGCATTTCAAATCACTAATTATGTGCTGCAACCTCCCAGCCCCTTCAATATTGTCAAACCTTATCATAGGGCAAAAATGCATATTGTCAAGTGCAGAAATCTGGACAGAAGGTAAGTTTGCTTTAACAAAGTAAGTTCCACAAAAGAAGATAATTGCCTGTAAACCTCCTCAAATGCCTCCAGTGCACCAGTCCAACCACCATCTGAATAAAAGACAGCTCCAATGTTAACCTTGGCTAACACTTGGCCCTGAAAGTACGTAAATCACGTGAGATAAATAAATAGGTACCGGATCACATTATTTTCACTATTGTTTATGAATTTCAAGCAATTGAATAGAAGAGTTTTCTTGTTTACAATGGTTATCTCTGGAATTGGCAACCGCACAAGTTTCCATAGGCTGACAAATCACTTATCGTCCATAACAATACAGCTTTCAACGTAAATGATTCTCTTCGGTATGCATCATAAGCAACAATGCCACTTTCCCATAGATATTTCAAATCATCAACGAGTGAGGCTAGGTAGACATCAATATCATTACTAGGTTGCATGAGTTCACTCGAGTTGTTGGTACATGCGAAAAACATATCTGAAAATCGAAATAAAAAAATTAAGAAAGAGAGAGAGAGAGAACCATCAACAAATAAATGTCACACAAACAAACAAATAAAGCTCATTCTAGTGTAACAAAGTGACCAGTATAATCTATGCCTTCTATTTTTTCTTAAAAATTTCCTTATATTTCTTGTCACTTAGCTAAGTAGTTACAAAATGACATAATATAGATGAATTTATTTAACACCTTCACCTAAAATCATCGTTTACTTAAGTTAAGGGTAGAAAGAACTTATTGTTCAAGTGAACAGTAAGACAACCATGGGCCAACATGGCAGTTTTGTAATGTGTACTCAATGATCATACAAAATATATACATTATTCAAGTTTGTAAGGCATCCATGAGTTATCATTTATAGGATCAATGTTACACACATGGCCAACGTCGAGAGTAACACTTCATAGAAATTATTCTTTAAATAGGGACGAAGTGTCAAGCACAAGCACACTAAGAGA
Source organism: Akebia trifoliata (assembly GCF_017979445.1). Classification (NCBI taxonomy): domain Eukaryota; kingdom Viridiplantae; phylum Streptophyta; class Magnoliopsida; order Ranunculales; family Lardizabalaceae; genus Akebia; species Akebia trifoliata. Next base: position 731,360 of record NW_028237412.1, read on the forward strand.
TGAATGTCCATAAGGTCCTGTAACATGCTAGCTCATGTATCTAAGAACTTAACAATTAAAACTAACTGTTTACACATAAAAATAATTATAACATGTTATTTTAAATAAATAAAGGTTAAATGTGGATAACATGAAAATAAATAGACCTACTTTTTCCTTATAACGCTGGAAATTGATGAACCACCTATGTTATAAAACTCAACCTCCTTTCTAAACCGCTCATATTATGAATTTGTAATCTCACTTTTATTAGACTACAAACTATTGAATGCATGCATCCTTTATCCACTTTTATTAGACTATAAACTATTGAATGCATGCATCCTTTATCCTTTTTCATTTCTAATTTTTTTTAAAAGCAAGCAGATTAGAGGTTAGTAATTAGTGGGTGGATGCTGGTTTTGAACCCAAGTTATGGTATCAACACTCACAGGCTTTAACAACTTAGTAAATTGGCATCTTCTTTATCTATATTTTTTTACTTTCAAATAATTAGAAATAAAGAATTATTCTGTTTTTTGCCCTACATGCATGCAGGAAGAACAGTGACTATATCACATGGGTGGAGAAGCTTGATAAGATTGAAGAGGTCACTTTCAATCTTATACATAGATGTTAGAAGAAAGTAAGAATTTTGATCAAATATGCCTAATTCGGACTTTGTTGTCATACCAGCAAGGCCTAAAGTTTGCATTGTTTTCTAAAGATATCCAAAATATCAAATTTTAAAAGTTATTTTAGCATACTACCTGTGAAATCAGATGAATTACTAAGTAGTGCATACCCCTAACCACGGTTTTGCAATCCAACAGCTTTTTGAAGATGGATGACCATAGTCTAGAGTTAAATCAACTGTAGAGTTCCCATAGTTCCACCATCTACGAAGATTTATGGTTAGTAATAAAAATAGAGATCTACATGACACTGAAGCATATATCACTATACCTCCTTAGGCTAAAATGAAACAGAGCTCTATCAAAACCAAAGATACAAACATTTGTTGATTGCTCAACTATAAAAAAAAATTAATAATAATAATAATAAAAGAAACACATTAACTTTTAAATGAAGGAGCAATGTCAACAGTGCCAACAAGGTCTTATAAGCTCTGATGCTGCTTGAACCAACAAAATAAATATAAAAATCATTATTTCCTTCAAACTAAATAGAAAATCACCAATACAAAAAGAAAAATTTACCTCATTAAAGAATAAATTCAGATCAGATGGATGAATTTTAGCACAACTTCTGTCTCCTCTTCTGCCAAAATCTAGTATACCGTTCCACTATATTAAAATCAATGAGATGGTAAAGATTGACAGATTAAGATTCCAGATTTTGATATCAAAGAAAGATCAAAATTAGAGATCGAAATGAAAGATCACATACCAGAAATCGAGCTTGAGAGATCAAAATGTTAATGGAGTTACTTTGTCTTCTTCTATGGAAGATTGCAGACCAGAAATAGAACCCTAACCAATCACCAACAAAAATTGAAATAATCTGTCATCGTAGATTAAGAGAGAGAGAGAGAGAGATTGCAGAGTTCATACCTAAAACAAATCAAGACTTCCTCCAATGCCTTAGATGAGAAATCGCAAAGAGAGGGGACTCAAGAGAACGAGATTTGACAAGAGGAATCAGAGGTACCTAGTTTCTTTCCACCCTATTTGGATTGACAAGAGAAATAACAAAATAATTTAAGTTTCTTATGTTTGGTTAGCAGTCATAAGAGAAGAGAAGAGAAACTATTTTTAGTCAAATGACTATTATACCCTTCATAGTCCAAAGAAAACAAAGTTCTACCTGTACAATGATATAAAATATAAACACCTAAAGTCATTTATAATTCATCTTCCAACCAAATATCATACGAACATAAGTGAAAAAAAAAATTTAAAACTTATATGATGGCTTCCAATAAAGAAAACGTAACATATATGTTGACTTCCAACTATTTCAAAAAGTAGTCTATATGTCCAAAAAAGCATCCCCAAAGTAACATCTCCAATGTTATAATTCAGTGACATAAGCAAACAAAGTTACATCACCAAAAACATCTAATATATCATATCAATGACATAAGCAAACAAATCAAAAATCTCTAACACAATTCAGCATCATCATCAAGTATCACACATGCCTCTCATATGTGATACCAAAAAACGCCCTCATCCTTCCTGGTTTTTTGACGAGGAAAGAGTAGGCATGATCAATTAATTTTGAATCAACTCCTAACCTTACAAACTCATCAAAAATATCTTCCTCCGTGTAAACACGTGCTCGACTCCTCTGAAGAACTTCAACTCCTTTCTGAAGAATTTCATTTCCTTCATTGGTTGCCAGTGCAACCTCTCATTGAATCCTCCGTTCCCAAGTAATCTATTGAAGATGATACCTTTCTTTTTTTTGGTGTGTGAGGAGGTTGCAAACTTGTTAAAAGATGTTTCACAAGGAGTTGTTTTGGTTGGCTTTGGTCATGAATGTGTAGCCTGAAAGTTCTCCAAAAAGATATCATCATTTGTCACCATATGATCAATTTTCTTCAATAGTTCTACCCGCCCCCATCGCCTCACCTATCTACATCTCCTTTTCCCATCATTTTAGTTTTTCACTTGTAGTTTCCCCACCCTTCTAACTTAATAATTTTTTCTTTCCATAGCCAAACATTCAGCTCCAAAAGGTATAATTCCACTTTTGTAAACCATCACATAGCAATCGAAAACTCAAGCATTTTAATCACCTACCTCTCATTCTATGGGCAACATTTTCCTCAAAGGAAATCCTAATATGTATAGGATATAGACCCATATCCAAACATTCAGCTCCATAAGGTACAATTCCACTTTTGTAGAACCATCACATAGCAATCCAAAACTCAAAAAATTTAATCACCTACCTCTCATTCTATGGGCAACATTTTCCTCAATTGAAATCCTACTATCTATAGGATATAGACCCAACAGAACAGGCCCAAGAGAACACAATCAGTACTAAATTTACAATCCACGTCCAATAAAAAAAATTACCTACTACGCAAAGAATCTCTCGGAACTCCACAAATATAAATTCTACTTACTTTGAATCCCCCAAAACTCCACAAATATTAATTTTATGTCCTACCTCTAATTCAAATATAATCCGATGCCAACCACCAGTAGAAGAGAAAGAGAGAGAGAGAGAGAGAGAGAGAGATTTGGCCTTGGGGGGAACTATAAATAAAGAAACCAATGAACAAAGCTTAAAGCACCAGGCATATGCCACATATACATCACAGGATGATCTAAAACAACTATTCCTCATTTTAATTTAAGGACACAATACAAACCCCAGCATTGTTTGAGAACTTTATACCTCATTACTCAAATGCAAACTTGAAACAACAAGACAAGAACCTTTTGGGTTTGTTACTTGTTTTGTGAATAGATCATGTAAACCTCTACTGAGAATCTAACCCCAACTAACCATCCATGGCTGGAGAAGTCTAAATTTCTCTTTAGTTTTATTAATTATTCAATACATTACGTTTCCCATTAAAAAATCTTTAATTATGAAAATTTTACCAAACTTTCAACAACAAAGTCTGCAACTCCATACAAGAAAATAAAAGCAAATGTGTGTGGCTGCAGTTATAAGTCTGCCTAAAATAAACTACCATCAAAATAGAGCTGATATCCCATAAAAAATTATTTTACAAACCTATTCCGGGATAAGCTATCCCTGAAACTAAATACCTTCAAATAAGAGAATGTCGATATGATTCTAGACTAAAACCATCAAATTATGCAACTCCATCACAAAAAAATAATAATCAAAACTTGCAACCAAACAAATCAAGTTCACGATACCTTCTTAATCTTCGATTATTTGCTATTTCAGAACGCTAAGCCAGAGATCTCGAAACCAAGGCAGCAATCGAGTCGAGAAACAGAGATCGTACGGGTCAGAAACAAGAATCAGAAGAAGAAGCAACGGTTGATGGGTGAAGATCGACGAAGAAGATGAACATTTGCATCTTGAATCCATCAACGCCGCAGAAAATCCTTTGAGATACAATGAGATGGAAGCCGAAAAAGAGACGTACTTGGGTTTCAAGATGAAGAAGAGAGACTCTTGAGCTACTTCGTCCCTGCCAATTTGGATTCCCAACGCTATTTTATTGTTTTATTCTGTGTTGTTTTGCACCTTTTCAAGATGAAGAAGAGAGACTCTTGAGCTACTTCGTAGCTGACAAATTGGATTCCCAAGTCTATTTTATTGTTTTATTCTGTATTATTTTGCACCAACGTGTCACGAAAATTAAATATTAGTGACGAAAAAAAAATATTGTTATCGTAACACCTTACTCCTTTAATGACAATAAAATAAAATTTGTGACTAAATCTTTTTATATGACCATACATTTTAGTCATTACATTTAAATTATCATTAAATATTATTAGTATAATACCTATAGTGATAACATTTTATTTTCGCTACTAAAAATTAATATTTAGTGGTAAAATATACATCACGGCTAAAAGTATGTTTTTAGTGGCAATCTATAATCGTAGTTAATGACTGACCATCAGTGACAAAAAAAAATATCTTGTCACTAAAATTCTAAATATTTATTGGTACGAAATATATGTTGCCACTAAATATCTTGATGTGATCACTTTTAAGGACATCAAAATTTACATCTATGACATTAGTACCGCATATTTTTGAGTTGTCACTAAATGTTGATGTTATAATATTTTTAGTGACAAGATATTAATTTTTCCACTAAAATTTGCATTTTAGTGATAAGATATAAATTGCGACTAAAAAATTCGTCACTAAAAATCAATTTTCTTGTAGTAGTTGACAATTAAGAAAAGTGAAAAGGGAAAAAAAAAATACTAGAATGATATTCCTCATTAATCATACCATTAACATATTATAACAATGTTATGCAATTAGAGCAGCAACATAGCATTATATGTGATATTGATCAATGTATCATGGTATATAGTTTTGTTCTTTATCCTTTTTTTCTTGTTTTTTTATATTTTTTACTTCTTCTTATTGATACTCGAGATTGCTTCAAAGAAAAGGAAAAAAAAATAATAATAATAATCAGAATATAAGGGTACACACATCAACCACCCAACAAACTTTTTTTTTTATATATTTTGTTTTGTTCTACTCTTTGATGAATAAAGTTGATAAAAAGCAATGCTAATCAAAACCAATACAAAAATTGAGAGAAACACAAATGGAAACCATGGACCAACAAAAACCTGGGTTTTTATCTCGCATTTCAGCAGTGGGTTTGAGAATCATGAATTATCATAGGCTAATAAAAAGATGATAGATGAATTTTCATAAAAATAACATAATAACATCAGTACAAAAGCTTGACACAGTTCAAATCAGAACTTGTTTACGAAAAAATAGATCTAGGTTTTTATAAGCATTAACTTCTTGATGATAAAGACCTTGAAGAATATGGATTCTCTATCAAATGATAATCTTGAAGACGAAGATGATGACCTTCCTACTGTTGTAAAAAAAGCAAAAAGTGTGTGAAATATATAGGGTTCATGGAAAAAGAAAAAGAGAAAGGTGTGTGCGAGTTAAAGAGGGTTTCTTGAAAAAAATTACAAAAGAATGAGAAAGAGACCTTAGACCTCCTACTCAGTTCACCTATTTCGTTTGACAACTTTAGGATTTCTGAATCAAATTAAAGTTTGTGTGTTTACTTGGGGTGTAAATAGCAAAAGTTGGCATGCCAATATTATCTCTCTTTGGAATTTTTGAAATGGGTCAAGAGCAAAGTTGGAATGTGAACTTCTTTCTCTTCTCTTCAAATCTCTCTACGCTTGGAGAGAAACAAAACTGGGCATTTTTCCTCTCCCTTTTTTTTTTCTTTTCTCTCTACTTAACAATCCAAACCAGAGAAATGGAGATAAACTTGCATATTTTCTCTTATCTTCTCTCTAATTCTCCAAATCCAAATATAGTGTCCAAATAGGGAGAGCTTCATTTGTCTTTGTTCAAGTGTTTAAGTTAAGGTTTCATTTTGTTGGAGTGTTTCATTCGAGAGGGAGAGCTTCGTTCATCTTCGTTTTAGAAATCAAGAAGGTCGAAAGAGAGAAAGAGTGAAAGATAGAAAAGAGAGATGAGAGGTGAGTTAGGGTTAGGTGTTATTTGTCTCAAAGATGAGAAAAAGAAGTGATAGTAGTTTCGTCTGTGCGTTCTAAGTGAGGGAGGTCATTGTAAATAACTAAACACTATAAGCAGGACTCTATTCTGTAAAAATTGATCGAAATGCATAGCTTTTATTGGCACTCCAATACTTACTTATTACACCCAACATTAAACAACGGTTTTGTCCAAACTGATGTCTCAAGTCCCACAAAATCTTACCACCCTGCGAAAATTAGACGTGAGATGCCATTTTTTTTTATCAGAATCGATATTTATTTAAAACCCATGAGTGTTGTCTAAAGTGTTTTTTGTATTAGTGATCCTCAAGATTTGTTTTATTTGCATGCATATATATTTTGACTATTGGATTCATGTTTACATGTATTTTCTCATGAGTCATTCTTCATGAGTTACTAGAGCCCGACCCATATATATATGATGAAACGCAATGATGGACCCCACCCAGCTACAATTTTGTGGGGTATAAAGATCGAGACAAAGGAGTGGGATCCACACAACCCCTCTCTTTTGCTTTTCATCTAATTCACATTCAACTTTATTGTCTTTTGTTTCCTAATCCCCTTTCAATAATACCTTTCTAATTTTTCTCTTTTACACATTTAACCTCGAAGAGGATAGTCGTGTTGTAAGGACGAGAAAACTCTAGTATATACATAATGCATAATAACTTGGTCAAAGTTTCTGAGCTAATTAACTTAGTGCAATTTCAAGTTGATTTGAAAAGTTAGTTTCATCAATTTTCAGAGAAGCCTATTCACCTCGCGATCCAATTGTCAATTCATCCTTCAAGTTGATTTGACAAGTTTTAAAATAGGGTAAATTACCAACTATATATTTTGAAAACCAACTTTCTTTTTGTTGTCCTATGTGAAATTAGGGGGTGCAACTTGTTCAATTTGGGGCCAAATTGAAATCAAATTCAGCTAGGTCAGTTCCATAAAACAAGAACCAGGACTGAATCACATTGCTCATAGAATTGAATCAAACCAAATTGATTTGGTTCTATTAGTTGCCAATATATATCCTATAAACTTGCTTGGAAGCAACATATAATTTAATGAATAATGATAATAATAATAATAATAAACATCAATTATTTCATATAAAATCCATTAATCTATGTCCTAACTCATAAGAAGTAAGCACAATAAAAACAAATCAATCATCATCCACCTTCCTTCATACTCCAATCCATAATGAATTGATAACTGAACCAAATTGATTAGTTCTAGGCAAAATATGCACCATCACTTTCTCTCAATCGACGTAGGAGGTATTTTTTGAAGAACGCTAGGATGACCAAGACCTACATTCTAGGCATGTTGATTGATGCAGAGGATTTGGATCTAGTCTACTATAGAGTATGTGCCAAGGAGATCTTTGACAAGACTACTGAGCTTCAAAATAAAAAATCTTCCTACGAGGTATTCTGAGATACAAATGTAAGACAAGTAATTATGTTGTCTAAGCATATGACTATATTTATATGACATATTGACACCATCTTTTAATACATTAGATGATATATATATATATATATATATATATATATAGATGTGTGTGTGTGTGTGTGTGTGTGTGTGTCTTGTAGTGTATTAATAGATGAACATTGATAGATTGAGTTGGATCTATATGAATAAATCGACGATGAATGTTTTTTTGTATTGAACTATATAGATATTATAGGTGATGAATGTGTTTTGTATTGAACTATATAGATAATGTAGTTGCAGATTACAGGTTATTTGAAACTACAACACAAGGAATAACCCTGTAAAATCTTGAATTTTTTATTCGTATCTTGAGGAAAAATAAATACTGAAAATTTGAGAAAATCTTGAAAGTGAGACTTAGGGTAAAATTTTAGAATCTTTTTCTAATAATTTTTAAAGAAATCTGACCTCATCATTGGATTTAAAATGATTGAAAAACATATTTTAGCCTGTAAGCACGCTCAACTACTAGTCCGAACAGAAAAGTGGCAAAATCTTCGATTTTTAGGTCAAACCAGGCCAAAATAAAGACTTTTTACTAGAGAAAGAATTTTTAAAATTTGATCATACCATTGGATTCAAAATAAAAAATTATAGAAAATGGACTATTTACTTGTCTTTTTTGGAGTACAAAAAGTCAAATTATCGTCGAAAACGAAAACGACGTCAATTTTAAGGACTCATCGGGCCAAAAATGTAAATTTTTTATAGAGATAGAATTTTTATAAATTGACCACACCATTAGATTTGAAACAAAAAATTATGTAAAATAGAGTATTCACTCGTTACTTTTGGAACTCGGATGGTCAAGTTATCGTCGAACGAAACAATAGGCAAAATACCGAAATTGTCCAAAAATTTTATATAAATAAATTTTTTATAATTTTTTTACTATTCACTTTCGTTTTAAACGAATCAAAACCAGCCGACTTATTTTTTTTTAATATTTTTTTCTTCGATTTTTAACCTCCAATTCGTCGTGAACCGTTCATCGTCGATGTCCAACGTAGAAGGGAGAAACATCCGCAGCCTTGACATCTATAAAATCCACCCAATTTTCTTTTGTTTTCTTTTCGTTTTTGCCCCATATCATAAAAAAATAGCCGTATATATATACGAAAGTTTCGAAACTTCGACCTCGAATTTCATCCGTTTCGGGGTCAAACCGTCCTCCGTCGCAGAAGGAAAAAAAGACGACGGCATCGAGATCTTCGAAACCATCGGACCAGTTTCGAAAATCAACCACCTCGAAGTCCGATCACTTCAATTTTTGTGCCAATTGCCTCAATTTCTGTGTCAATCGCCTCAATTTCCAAGTCGATCACCTCGATTTTCGCACACGTGCTTCAATTTCGTCACCTAGAGATAGTAAGGACTCTCATATTTGATATGTTTAATTGCATTTTATAACAAATTATATATGGTAGGATATTTTACTAGGTTATTTTTATTAGTTGGGTCATGTGCATCGCTTGGACCCCGTTTTGATCTAAGTTTTGTATTTTTTTAATATTATTGATAAATATGAATCTCATAGTTGAAAAAATGATTTAATATTCAATGAACTCATATTGAGTTGACGAATATCAAAAAGTGGATATTTCATTTAAAAGATTGAGAATTACAAAAATTGGAAAAAGGAAAAAATGGAATAAACGGTAAAATGTAAGAGTTATACCCGATGGGTGATGTCTGTATTTTACATTGTAATGTTGTGTATAGGTTAGTGAAGGGATATCCAGGGATAATGATTGGTTGCATGTTTATTTAAATTCTGTTGAGGCAGAGGCTCTGAGTTATATGATTTATTTTAGGCTGATTGGCCACAGTTGCATAGTAGGAAACTGGATATCCATTCTCAACCTTGTATTATTAATTTCTCTTTTATTTTCAAATGAAAATAATATATATTTGTAGCTACTTTGTGAACTGTTAAAGAACTTGTGACTGTCTGAAGAGATAGTGCGTCATATCATCCGGAGTAGTATACTATTCTGGGATGTACGATAGGGACCACCAAGCTCATACGTGGTATGGGACGCGTATAAGAGTGGAGTCACAACTGGAATCCAGATTCATTCCTCTCTATCTTTACCAGTGAACTTGTAAGGTAAAGATGGTCGTATACGAATGGATTATATATTTGGGAATCACATGCACGCTTGATAGGCATAGACGAAGATGATTAGTCAGTGATCACTAACAATCTATAGTAGTTGAACGTTCTGACACATCGAAAAGAGACCCATTGCTTACGGTCATATCAAACGGTCAGCCTAAACCGAATAGATAGTCAATCAAACGTGGTAAATGCAGCGACCGACCACAAAATCAGGAACTAGAAGCCAGTAAAGAATTGTAATATCATGTCTCGACTAGGATTGATCTAGTCGTGAATACCAACTCTCTAATTCCACTAGTCCACCATGTGTATTATGTAAATGTTACCTTATTTTGATATATAAAATGAAATACATGTTTAATGTTTCCATTTGATCAATTAGATTTGTATAAAAAGAAAATGTTATAGTAAGTACTGTTGATTGATGTAATATCAGTTTTAAAATGTTTAGTTGCTCATCTCTAGATATATGTACTAGTTAATCGTAGTTTCTTTTGTAAAAATTTGTATATGCGAAAATGATTCAGTATGTTTATTCGTTCATGTTAAGAGAGGTTATTGGTAGAAATTGTTTGCTTCCTTACCGGGTAACCATTGTTACTCACCCTTTTCTTCTCCATTTTTTTTTAGTTTCAGATTTGAAGCTTGGCGATGCAGGTGTAGAAAATGAGTGAGGACTATCTGGTAGGTCAGATAGACGACCAGAGTTCGTTACCTGGTGAGTATTGGGGCTATACCCTCTAATAGTGTTAATTCGTTAAGGTAGTATTATGGGCCTTATACTAAGCGTTAGGATTTTTGTTAGAGTGAGGAATGCTTTATATAATCCTGTATTCTATTTATCCTTCCGCAATCTGATATTTCATACGTTATTAGATGTATATAAACTTCCGCTAGTTATTATATTTTGTACATATATACAGGATATTATGAATGTTGTTTATCAGGTGAAACAGGTTGAACGCCTTGGAATGCTAATATAAACAGAGGAAACCATGCCGGAATTTCGAGGTGCCACCTAGTACCTCGAGATCTGACATGGGGTTTTGTGTTAGCATTTGACGGGGCGCCACAAACCCTATAGAATAGAAATAAAATTTATTATTTTAGAAATTTGACAGATTTGGGTAATGATGAGTATTTTGTTAAGTTAAAACTCATCACTTATCCTATATTTATATTTCCAAATGTCTTGGCGGGAGAATTCTTTTTTTTAAGCTCCACATCTTTATCAAAGATCTTCTCAACACATACACTATAATACAGTGGCTCTGAATTCTCTGCATCAACTGACATGCTTGGAAAATAGGTCTTCGTCATCCAACCGTTCTTCAAAAGACACTTCTAGAGTTAGTTGGGAGAGGGTGACATTGTTTTGTGTGCCTGAGTCCCAAGAGTCGAGAAAACATGTCTTACCTATTAAGTTGCATATTTGAATTGATTAAAATTGATAACTAATAAAAATCTAAAATATATAAATATTCATACATTATAAGATTTAAGTAACAAAAATTTATACCTTTGAAGTAGTCCCAACTTCGAATTGAGATTATTGCCATGAGAATAGTTATGGCCAATAAGCCAATTTCTCTTTTACTATTTGCAATTCTTTAGTCACAACGAACAACTTGTTTTTCAACTCATTTAAATTTTTTTTAATAAGAGTTGAATGGTGCAAAGTAGGTTTTGTAACTCCCCTTCCCATACCTCATAAATGTCCCTTTTATCTTTTTATAAATATGTGCAACAAATATAATTTTTGATAAAATAACAAGTATCCATCAAAGATTTTAAAGAAAATGAACAAACATTAACCTTATAGAGCATAAACATAAAAAAATCCATATGTATGAAAATCAGCCCATGTACATATCTATTTTTTTTCCCAATCAAACAAGTTTTATTAATGCAATAAAGAAAGAGGGGGGGGGGAGATAAAATTAAAAACACCTTGGGATGGGAATATTCAACCAAATTATTTAACTTTACATTCTTCCTTCTATGTTTTGTATCTAAGGATTTGAAATTCAAATATATATATATATATATATATATATATATATATATATATATATATATATATATATATATATTGTCTCTTAGCCAATAGAGATTAAGAAATTTTCTATGAGAGAAACTTTAAGGTTGAAAACTATCATTTCCACTCCAATCTTTTCATTTATGATGGAGATTTAGGGAGAGAGGTATAGTGAAGGAGAAGGGAAAAGAGATGGAAAAAGTGGGATTCATTGGATTTCTTTTATAAAAAGGTGAAGAAGAGAATAAGGTGGTGTAAAGAAAAACGAAGTTTAAAAGACTTGCTGAAATTTTTTAGATAGATGTAGTACCTTTTTTTGATCTATTAATCACCAAACAAATTGTTAAATGATGATTTTATAAGTGTTTGAAGAATTTTTATTATGAAAAATTAATATGCATATGTATTTGTACAAGATATATTTTAGGCTATAATTATGACATGTATGTTTGATGATTATTTGATGTGGAAAAAAAATGAAATGTGGAGCAAGTAGGGCATTGGCTCTTGGGTGAAAATTTCAAAATCCTTCGAAGAAGATCTAGGAATGGGATAATTTGGTTTAGCCACACCGGTGATTTAATGGCTAAATAATTGTGATTAAATTGCAAAAAGAATATGTAAAATGATGATCTTGTGATTTCTAATGAGATGATATTGCCATATGTTATATGTGCAAAATCATGTTTTATACTGTTATTTTTATTTGATTTTATATGGTTTGATTAGTGAATTATGACAAGTGCCGAAAATTTCATATTTTCCCGTCATCTTCTTAGGCACTAAACATATTTTTTAATTCATAACATCGGTTTTGATTATAAAATCATTTATGTCACTTAAATCATTACATATCATATTTTATTAGTTAATTCCATGAAGTTTACAATTATTGAGGATTCCAATTATGCATTGTATTTTTGTAGATACATCAAACTAAGACTAGAAGATAAAAATAGAAAAACTACCAAAGTCAAAGCATGGTCTAACGTAAAAGTCAAGATCAAAATACGGTTTAAGAGATCAAATAGTCCCAGATTAATAGAAGCAAGGTTCCATGAATGTTAATATATCACGTCATGCAATTTTGCTCATAACTTTGGACTCACTAATTGATTTAAGTCGAGGTTAGATGCGTTGGAAAATTGATTTAGAAGAGAAAAAAAATTTATTTCATGAACAAAGGCCAATTTAGATTTTTAATGGGTCAAAAGCGAAGGACAAGTCAAAGACTCCTAATATGTCACGTTTCACCATTATATACATAGAGTTTGACTCTGATCTTGGATTGGGACAAGATTGGATGTTTTGAAAACCTAACTAAGAAAGGAATAAAAGTGGATATCAAGACTAATTCAGACGTTTTGTAGTTGAAAATGTGTTGTTAAAACAACCTCAATTTCTTCTATAAAAAAAAAACCTTAAGTCCTTAGTTTTCTTTTCTCTTTTTGATCCTTATCATGTTTATCACATTTTTTTTTTCAGTAATTTTAGATTTTATTTTTGTTTTTATTGTAAATTGGAGAAGACAGAGTGGATTATTATCAAGAATACTTCAAGATCAATAAATATAAATTTGCTTATTTTAATTTGTTTTTTATGATTTTTACAATTATTCTGACTAATCTCCCAGTTTAAGGAGATTAATAAAGCCATAATAGTTTAATTAGAATTTAGTTTTTATTTTTAAGTCATGAATGTTCTTACATGTATAATAGATTTCTCTTCAAATCAACCTTGGTTCTTCAACAAATTTTAGGGATATTTCCTTATCTTCCATGATTGGTTTAAGTCACCTTATGGTTGATCATTGATCGATAACACTTCTAAAAGGAAGGAGATATTGGTAAAATATTAATTAAAAATCAAGTTTATTTTTATCACAAAATCTTCAAAATCAATGAACTTTTGCTAGAATTTGATTTGAGTTATCCAAAAGAACTTGAAATTATAAATTAGAAATTAGATTTTAATTAGATTATTTTTTTTGGATTCAATTTCCTTAAACTTTTTTAATTGTAGAATTTTCTTAGTTTTTAATTAACTTTTAGTTACATAATTCTTTTCTAAAATTAATTTTAAATTTTTTTCCTCTAATTTTCTTTAATTTGGATAACTAGTTCTCAATCTCTCTATATCGACCCTACTTGCCAAAACAAAAAGATTTCTAATTATTTGTTTAATTTTTCTAAAGAAAATCATATAAGAGCACGAATAAATTGGCGCCATTGTGGGGGATTGGCGTAACCCATTTTACGGATTGAAGAAATCAAGATTTTTTTCTTTTCTTTTTCTTTATTTTTATTTTTATTTTTTGATACCTAATTTTTTGTCTATCTTTGTCAGCATCAGATCTTGAATGCGGAGTGAAAAAGAAGACGAAGAGAGATTCTTGCAAAATCTAATTTAGATTAATTTAATTTAGTTAGGTTTAATTTTTTTTATTTTCATGATTATTTTTAATACTTTATAGTAGGTTTCAAATTCATAACTCTCATTTCCTTATTTAATTTAATTTTAATCGGGAATGCTCAATTTTTAATAGAATTAGGGAAGGAGGACGGGTGGACGATACCTTCGCGACCTCTTAGGTTTGTATACTAAGTTTGGTATTGGTGGCCCAAGCTGACTTAGATCAATCATCCCCTATAACTAGATGGGAGGTAGGTATTTCTTTCATCCACGAATCTACTACAAGTAGTTTACTATGTTGTCTTTGTTTGTTAATTTCTTTACACAATTAGACTCAATATTGTCAGTAAAAAGACACCCTTACGGGGATGACATATTAAAAAATAAGGATTAGATTTCATTACTAATTCCTTGCCCATTAGGAAATTAATTAGTTCACTCAAAGTTATGAATTTAACGTCTTAGTTGTCTTTGATTGATGGTGTTTTTTGTGGTCAGCTTGGTTTACTTCAGGGAGCTAACGCAAATTGGAATTACCTTTTGAGAGTCAACGTGAAGTAGTGAAATAAACCAGCAAGTGTAGAAAACCTTTTTCATTACTCTACGTTTGAGTTTGATTGATAAACTTGTGGCTCCCCTTTTTTATTGCATTTTTTATTTACCTTATTTATTCTATTTTTGACTTCTCTCACTTTTTTTGTAGGGTAAACACATCATTTAAGCTCAAAGATGAGTTTACATGTGTCAAATTCTTGAAAAAAACAGCTTTGGATTTCGAGCACATCTTCAATCACCACTTCTTGGAAGTCTCGTGATATTTCACTAACATACTAGGGTGGTATATGATTCAACATTTGATTAGTAATTTTTCTAGCTCCTTAGATTCTTTTCGTACATTACTCAATCTGGTATCTAACATACACATTTTTGTGCAGTAGCTTTTATCTTGACAATGAGCAACTTCAGTTTTCGTTATCACCTCTCGACAACTATACGAAGAAAGTAAAAAAAGATTTTTTTTAACTTAATTATCTTGGTATATTCCTTTTTATATATGATGACTTATAATAGGAAGTGTATATTAAGACATTTGGAACCCATGCTTGTTAATTAGTCTTTACAACGATTATATTTGTTAGTCATGCTCGGGGGTGAAGAATTCTAATTTTTTGAAGATACCGCATGATGAGAAATATGCACATGTTGGTTGGTCATTCTCCAAAGCAATTATTTATTAATGGTGCTCGAGGATTGACAATGCCAACTGGCTAGAAGCACCACGTGATGAAAGAATTGTACACGTCGACTGGCTAGTCTCCAAAGTAGCTGCTTATCAGTAGTGCTCAGGGGCAGACAATGCCAACTAGCTAGAAGCGTTGCGTAGTGAAAGATTTATACACACGAGTTGGTTAGTATCCAAAGTAGCTATTTATCAGTGGTTGAAAGCGCCTTCAATCCGCGGGGTGCCGGGATCCGCTTTTGATTTTTGAGGTTTGGGAGTCGCCACCTAGTTATTACGATTTAGGAATCGAACACTGACTCTAAAAGGCAAATAACATTAATCTACGAAAGAAAATACGGGCCTGGAGATCACGTTACGGGGTTGGAAGGTATTAGGTACCAACCCCACCCGACAAACGCCTCTACTTTTCCCCAATAAAATTACATTGCTTAAAAACCTAAATAAATAAATAAAAAATAAGAATGAAAAATACCTAGATGATCACAACGATAGTTCCCTCAGAGTTGGCGGAGAGATTTCTTGCTTATGATTCCTTGCTTCGTTTTCGTTACTAGATCCGTTTCGGATCTCCAAGATAAAATATCTTCTCCTTAGATCTAAGTGCTTCCTAATTTTTGATGGAATTCTGAGTGTTTTTGAAGGGTTTCTGGGTGTTTTTTGAGCAAAAGTTGAGGGTTAGATAATAAGTAAGGGTTTAGGACTTCAAAATTAGGATTTTAGGAAGGTTGGGGAGATTCCTTAACCTACTTTTTATAGGATTTTCTCTTGGATACTAAAATACATTGTAGAGACCCCTATTTATAAATTTTTTTTAAGAGCTTTTTAGATAGAGTTAGAGTTAGATTATGTTTCTTTTAGATAGTTTTAGAGTTTAATTATGTTTCTTTTATATAGTTTTAAAATTTAATTATGTTTCTTTTAGATAGTTTTAGAGTTTAATTAGAATTCTATTAGGGTTAGGGTTTGACTTCGATCTTATTAGATTGATTAGGGTTTTAACTTAAGTCTCACTTGATTGACTAGAAATTTGGGTTTTGACTTAAGTCTTACTTGATTGACTTAATTTTAGAATTTTGACTTAAGTCTCACTTGATTGACTAGATTTTAGGATTTTGACATAAGTCTTACTTGATTAACTTTAATTTTAATTATGATTTCACTTTACATTAATTAATTTTTTAATTATTAATTTCAAAATTTTTAATTATTAAAATTATAAAATTATCATTTTACCCTCGAAAATGATTTTTTACGTTTTAAGTCATTTTTCAATGTTCCAAGATGTTTTGGAATCGATTTTTCGAAAAGAATTCAATGAGAATATTGGTTTGTGTCATTTATAAAAAAAATTTGTGCGTAATGGTTGTGAACTTTATGAGGGACATTTTCATAATTTTGTCAAATTTTGTGAAAATTGGTGAAATGATTTATTTGGTTTCGATTTGTTATTTTATGTGCTTGAAAGGGTTTTCCTAAGCGTAATGTAGGCTCTAGGGATGTTTTGAGGTTAGGGGTATTTTGATAATTTGGTCATTTTTTAGTGATTTTTATCGTAAAACTTCTTTTTATCTGCAAGAGAAATGATTTCTATATTTTTTGAGTTATATTTTCCTAGTATATAGTGTGGTTTCTACAGTTTTGTTAGTTTGAGATACCTCATTTGAATTTTTGAAATATATCTAGTAACAAATAAAACATTGGAATAAATATCCATCATTGGGAATCGTCGCGATCAGGTTGACGAGTTGATTAATCAAGCAAGTACGAAAATGGGGTGTCTACAGATGCCCCTCTTTGACAGTGAATTGAAGCAAACTAGATAGCAAATCTATTTTGGTAGATAATGCGATATCTGAATGCCAAAGCTAGTGACAGTTCATTTTGCAATCTGATTTAACAATTCGTCGGGACGTTCAGATCCTTGAGGATAAAACTCTCCCCGAACAAGTTTGTTAGGTCCTCGAGCTTGAACTCTCACTAACGATGTCAGATCCTAGAATTTTAGAAAATTCTCCTTGACTAATCAAAAAATGCACGTGTGTGTAATGGTATGATGTTTACTGAGTATTCTATGTGTCAGGTCCTAGAGATCTTCTCTCACTGACAATAATGATTCAAATTGAAATGCATTTTATGCAATGAAAACAATCATACGATATTGTAGGAACTTCATTAAATTCTTTTTTCAAAGTTCGAAGAGTTTGAGTCTCGTTTATCGGACTCATGCTTACTGGAACTACGCTTCTTAAGCTGAGGTTTGTAGGAACTTAAACAATCCTGTTAATTCAATATATGATTCAAACAAAGTTAGAGTCTCGTTTCTCAGACTCTGACTAAAGTTTACAGGAACTTAAACAATCCTATTAAAATTGGAGTCTCGTTTCTCGGATTCGAACTAAGATTTACAGGAACTTAAACAATCTTGTTAATTCATTATATGATTCAAACAAAGCTAGAGTCTCGTTTCTTGAACTCTAGCTAAGATTTATAGGAACTTAAACAATCTTGTTAAAGTTGGAGTCTCGTTTCTCGACCCTGGTCTTAGTTTATAGGAACTTAAACAATTATGTTAATAGTTGGAGTGTCGCTTCTCGGACTCAAACTAATGTTTATAGGAACTTAAACAATCCTGTTAATTCATTCTATGATTCAAAAAAAAAGTTGGAGTCTCGTTTATCAGACTCGAACTTACTAAGCCACGTTTCTCGGGCTTAGATTTACAAGAACTTAAATAATCATGTTAATAGTTGGAGTATCGTTTCTCGGACTCGAACTAAGGTTTATAGGAAGTTAAACAATCCTATTAATTTATTTTATGATTCAAAAAAAGTTGGAGTCTCGTTTCTCGAACTTGAACTCACTAAGCCATGTTTTTCGAGCTCAGATTTATAGGAACTTAAACAATCCTATTAATTCATTCTATGATTCAAAAAAAGTTGGAGTCTAGTTTCTCGGACTCGAATTTACTAAGTAACGTTTCTCGGGCTTAAATTTATAGGAACTTAAAAAAACCTATTAATTCATTATATGATTTAAAATCGAGCTCAAAGTTTGAAAGATCGGGCCTTTATTGGCTCATCATGCATCTAGATGCATAATTATCATTGGACTTCATCGGACTTTTAAGTAAGATTTTTCTTTTTACCATGTGATTAAGAATAAAACTTTGAAATTAAATGACTTTCGAAAATGTCCCTAGTTTCAAGGTTGACTTTAACTGGAACTTGACTACGAGATTGATGGAATGGATTACACTTGAAAAATATGGACTCTAATGTATGACAGATAGAAGAACTGACATTCCCTTAAATTTAAGACTCTTAAGATTATCATATGTGTAATAAGGGATTGATTATTTTCTTTTGAGAAATGTTTAAGCTGAACTTAAAATCTTGATAATTATTAGAATAAAATATCTTTCTCTTCAAAGTGGTCGATGATTCTACATTTTCCTTTGGCGAACATTTGAACAAGTAAACATATTCCTAAACAATGTTAAAAATGACTTCTAAGTTTCTTCGACTTCAACATTGTTTTCATCGAATGTTGTGACTTGAATGGTTCTGCATTTCCTAATTTCTACACAAGCTTCCTTCTGAATTTTTCTTTTTGATGAGACCTTTCCCCTAATTTGATAATGTCATAATTTTTTCCTAGATCGCCTCTATAGGTTTTTAATCTAACGAGCTTTGTTTTTCTTTTTTTGATGATGCCTTAATTTTTGCTTAGGTCTTTTTTCAGATTTTCAACATAGCAGGCCATTTTTTTTATAGTTATACTCTAATTTTTGTCAAAGTCGCCCTTTTGGATTTTTGACTTAGCGGGCTTTCTTTCTTCTTGATGATCTTGAATAACCAACTTAACAACTTCTTGGTTCCCTGCACCTTAACCGAGTCAATTAGCATTCAGGAGAACTTAATAGGTGGGCTTAGGATATGATGTAGAAAGAAAAGATATAAGGCTCAACTTTCCAAAATGCCCCTAGTTTGATATTCTCTATTTTCTATCAATTATTTTAATTTTTTCTAAATGTTCCTAATTTGACATTCTTTTCTTTTTATCAATTCTTTTGATTCTTTTTCTAATGCCTTTAGTTTGGCATTCTTTTTTTTTGAACATTTCAATAGGGGATTTCATTTTAGATGACACTTTTCTTAAGATAACACATTTTTTTGCGTGACCGGGCTTGAAGTAACTTTTCGGGTTGCTTACATATCCCAAATATTTCTTTTTTCTTTTGAGATCAGGTCAAAACGTAGTTCATACTAAGATTCCCTCCCAAGGTTGGTCGGTGTGGTTTAGAAAGAAGAGGCTATTGATTTTTTTTTAAAGACTGCGAGGGGCTAAAGAAGGTTATCTTCTTCTTAGTAATACAAGAAAATGGTTTAACCAAAGGAGGCTTCCTTTGGTGAAATGCTAATTGATTTGATCAAGATTATAGGAACTCGATGTCTTGATTGTTCTGTTGAGTACGGTCTTGAAAGCTCCCTTGATCCTCGAGGTGCGCGGATCCGCTTTTGACCTTTGAGGTTTGGGAGTTGCCACCTAGTTATTACGGTCTAGGAACTGAACTTTGACTCTAAAAGATAAATAAACTAATCTACGAAAAAAACTGAATTCAGGGATCACATTACGGGGTTGGAAGGTGTTAGGCATCAACCCCACCCGGCCAATGCCAGTCTCTACTTATCCCAAATAAGATTACATTGCTAACAAAAAACCTAGATAGAAAAAAAATAAAAGAAATTTTACCTTCGAACGCAACGATTCTATTCCCTTAGATCTGATAAAATCGCTCATTGTACCGTACTTCTTGTTTCGTTCTTTCTCTGGATCTAATTTTTAATCTCCGAGGCAATGTATCTTTTTCTTAGATCTGGATTCTTCAAAAAAAATTATGGATTTTTGGGTACTTTTGAAGGACTTCTAGGTGTTTTTCAGGCTAAAATTGAAGTATAGGTGTTAGGTAAGGAGTTGGGACTTTAAAATTAGGATTTATGGAAGGCTAAGGAAGTTTTTTAACCTATTTCTTTTAGGATTTATTATTTAATACGAAAATAGGGTGTGAGGACCCCTATTTATAGATTTTTTTAAGGGTTGGTTTAGATAGAATTAGTGTTTAATTATAATTCGTTTAGTTAGAGTTATATTTTAATTAGAATTGTTTTAGGTAGAGTTATATTTTAATTAGAACTCTATTAAATAGAGTTATTATTTAATTAGAACTCTATTAGGGTTTTGACTTTTGGTCCTATTTGATTGACTTTAAGATTTTGACTTTAGTCTTACTTGATTGACTTTAATATCTTGACTTTGGTCTTACTTGATTGACTTTAATTTTGACTTTAGTCTCACTTGATTGACTTTAATATTTTGAATTTAGTCTTACTTGATTGAGTTTAATATTTTGGAGAACTCCTTTCTATTATATCTTTAATTCTTTGGACCCCCAAATGGAGGGGTCCTTGAATAAATATCTTGGCAACCATCAACAATTTTGCTTGAGAGCCTAATTGATCGATTTTTTTGGTTTAAAATTTTAAATTAATTTTATTAATATTTCAGTTTAATTATTTAATATTTTATTTATTAATTTCAAAAATTTTAATTATAAAAATTGTAAAATTACCATTTTGCCCCTAGAGAGGACTTTTTGTGTTTCAAGTCGATTTTTGATGTTCTAGGATGTTTTAGAATCGATTTTTCATAAGGAATTCAATGGAAATATTGGTATGTGTCATTTATAAAAAAATTTGTGTGGAATGATCGTGGACTTTATGAGGGGTATTTTAGTAATTTTGTCAAATTTTGTGAAAATTGGTGAAATGATTTATTTGGTTTTGATTTGTTGTTTTATGTGTTTGAATGAGTTTTCTTAAGCGTAACGTAAGCTCTAGGGATATTTTAAGGTTAGGGGTATTTTGATAATTTAGTCATTTTTTAGTGATTTTTATCATGAAACTTCTTTTTGTCTGAAAAATGATGATTTCTAAGTTTTTGGGACTATATTTTTCTATCGTAGAGCGGTTTCTACTTTTTGTCAATTCGAGATACCTTAACCGAATTTCTGAAACATATCTAGTAACAAAATAAAGAATTGGAATAATCATCCATCATTGGGAACCGTTGCGATCGGGTTGACGAGTTGATTAATCAGGCAAGTGCAAAAATGGAGTGTCTACAGGTTTTCTTTTGAGAATGAGTAATCTTCAGTCTTCTTCCATGAAATTGAATGTGATTGAGTTATTTGTATTTGACATTGACTCGTTCAACCTTTTCCAAACTTCGAAAATGATCTCATATTCTTTTGTGAATTAGAACTCTTCTCCCTCTAGTGAAAAACATAATGGATCCCTTCTTGTGGGTCTCAGCACATTTGTCAATGATTTCAATTGTATCATTATTAATCGATAAACTTTGACTTTGAAAGTCACCATTGACTTTATGTTTTGATCTATTTTGATGTAATCTATTAATATATCATCATGAGAACATGTAGGAACGTTGTTGAATTTCTCAAGTAAGTTCATTATTCTCTCATGTTCCCCTGAGGATAATGTTGTATCAATTTGCACTTTTTGAGTGCACTCTTTAATCCCAATATTTATCAAGTTTGATTTGTCAACCTTGAGTCATTCCTCATATTTGATATTATGCTCAAATCGTTATTACACGCATGATAATCAGAAGTTTCTTTATTTATTGGAAGAAAAAAAAAACATAGACTCTTAACTCTGAAACTCGAAAATTAAATAAAGACTAACGTAACTGAAATAACTAACTGAATAACTGACGAAGATTGAATTAAAACTAAAAGAAAACTCAGGGATGCTTATCTACAAAGCGGGGAGATCCTTATGGGCAGATGGACACAATACTATGGTGCAAGGGTAGACTTCTTGGACTTGACATTAGTACTTTGCCTAGATGACTCTTTTGACTGATCCAAAGTGGCATAGATAGGGGTTTAAAACATCTAGGAGCAATTCTTACTTGAGTGGAAGTACATCAAGATTAACCATTAATTCTGAATATTTGACTCTTAACCACATGATTAAAATTTTGAAATTAGCCCAAATCCAATGGGAAATATTAAATTCAAATGCATTATAAGTCTATAGTGACCAAGAAACTGAAAAAGGTTAGCCACGGGTTTGTCCCTAATTGAGATAGAACTTTTGATCAGATGAAATAATTTTGGCCTTAGGATCGCATCTATTTGGTACCAATTAGTCCAATCGGTTTGATGTTGATCAGTTTGATCCATTTGTCGATAAGGCTAATTGACTTACATTTCACACATTGGGTCGGATCGATATTGCTGGTCTAGTTTGAATGATTTGGATTGGTCCGCCCACTTACCTGTTGGTTGGATTGATTAAAGCAACCCGGGAACGCCCATAGTCGGTTCGGGTCGTGACCTATAGGAATGTTCTTAAACTCTAGGTTTACTACGTGTAATGCAATTTATCTAGCTACCCTGCCCAAGTGCACCTATATACCTCTCGAACGTACTCAATCAGACGGTACGTGATGACTTGATTTGATATACCGTATAATCTAAAACTCAAACCCACTTCTCTGTAGTCAAAAGCAGCCAGTTTAATCCCCAGTTGAGAGGTGGCGCACAATGCTGAGCAAAAGTCCTCTTAAATACCTATCGTCTAGAATAGACGTAGTCTATCCCCCTCGTACAGTAGGGTATAGCGGAGCAGGATCTTGCTTAGACACTGATTTTGATCAAGAAGTGCAATTGGTGAACTTGGATTATTTTTGATATTCCGTATAGGTACAAGTCTAGGGTTGTAGCTTTCATAAATGATTTAGCATCCCACAAGGGGACCAACCACGTACTAGTACTACGTTGGCAATCGGGACATGTGACTGTGCGGGTTACAATAGGACAAAAGGTTCTGGTCATCCCAGCATGGGTGCATCAATATACCTTTCAGAGTCACCTGATCAAACGGTACCCTAGTTTTATATACCCTAAGATACGTGATTGGAGTTGTGATTTTCATGAATGACGTAGCATCTCCGAAGAGACTGGGCCACGCACTAGTGTCACGTTGGCTAGAAGGGACATGCAAGCGTGCAATGCAACAAAATAAACGTGCTAGTGGTGTGTGCAAAGTAGGATGGGGTGTGCCTGGGGCATTTTCATATGAATGGGCCTATGGGCCAACTCAGATTATCACAATATGGATTTCAAATATTAAACAAAATACAAAAAACATCCATAATATTCAATTCAAGATCAAAGCATACACATCATAAAGATATATCAGATCATGGCATATCAAATAGGCAATCATAGAATATTCAATCAGATTTAACATTGAAACCGACATAGCATGAATCAAAATAATTTTTTTTTTTTTTTATCTTTATGATCCAATCAAATATCATTTTGGGCGACTTTAAACAAGTTGAGATTTCGAAGAATATATTAAGTTAAGAATGAAATGATAATTGTCGAGATAATAAATTATGATCATTCTTAAAAAAAAATTATTTTTTATTATTTCTTTTAAGAAAACAAATTGAATTTTATTTTGTTGAGCAACACCAAAAAACTTCTCTCTTATTTAAAGAAATTGATTTTTTTTAAACGTTTTTTTTAAGAAATAAAGAAAAATTGAATTAAGTAAAAAAAAATTTGTTCCCTTTTTTTTAAAGAGAAAAACCAAATATTGTTTAAAATAAAAAATTTTGAAATAAAGAAAAAAAATTTTCTTTTTTTTTTTTAAATTTTTTTTACATTTTTTTAAAACTTTTTTTTTTAATTTTTTTTAAAAAAACATTTTTTTTTAAAAATTTACTATCAGAGATCAATGCATGTACCCTAAAAAAAATTAAATAAAAGAAACTAAAAAATATAAATATAAATAAATAAAAAAAAATTTTTATTTAAAAAAAAAAAGCTTTATGATCCAACAACCTTCATTCCATTTTATCTCTTTATTTTTCTTTAAACCATTAGATTATTTGGGAGTCTTCTAAATCGACCTTTAATTGGGATCACACAAAAAACATCTAAGAATATGCTCTCCAAACTTTTATAGCCAATTTCAGTATCATCCCATCCTCAATTCATATGTCAATTTGGATATTTCATTATTTAGGGTCATCCCAAATGACCCTTGATTAAACCATAAAAAAAATTTATATGCTAAATCAAAGTATCCAAAATTGAACTAAAGAATACCAATAAAGGATAATACAAATCCAAAAAAGAATCCAAATAAAAATGGATCAACACCCATTTTTCCATATCACCATCCTCTCAATATCTTGCATTATTTAGGGTCATACCAAATGACCCTAAATCATAACAAATAATATTCCATAATAATACGCTAAATAATGATGTCGAGAGACCATAATACTATCCCAAAAATAAACGAATCAAATAAATTAAAAATAAATAAAACAAATATATAAAAAAAAAAACTAGGTCTAAAGGGCAATGTTCCCATACTTGGGGCTTTTCAAGTTTAAAGGATTAAAATGGTGGAATTCAAGTGGATTCCCACTAAAATCCCAAGCACACAAGAAATTTCAAGAAGCAACATTTTTCATTTTTAGCTTGCTCATTACCTCTTTTCTTTTATTTCTTAAAATTAGACTATAGTCATTTTTTCTTAAATTTTCTCGACAATTCCCTCTATTTTCAAAATCCAAAAAATGAGTTTTTCATCTCACCTTTGGTTAAGAATTGGTAACCATCTTAGGATGGGAGGGATAAGTTGTCTAACACCTTCCTTGTCCCTCAATCGAATCTCCTTACCTTAGTTTTCTAGGTAGACTTTTCCCTTTATCCTTCGGATATGTGAATCACTACAAGTCAAGAAAAATAGATTTTAAAAAACCTTTTTATAGTGTTCATTCATACTTAATTGAATGTTGAAGAGTTCTTAACCCACGTAGATGAGTTGAAACCTCTCCAAAGGTTTCGAAGCCCACATATCTACAACTATTATTTCGGTTTCATCATGGAGTACACTTTGTTACTCTGTTGTTTATGTGAGATTGTGGACATACTTTATTATCAATTTATATTATTTCCGTTGCTATCTATCACCATTTAAACTTGTGTTGTTTATTTATATTATTATAATGTATGTGAAGTATTATTTAGTGCATTTGGATTCTAGCACAAAATCATGAGGATTCATATTAGGATTTGGGGGCACCACAATACCCAAGTAAGGATGGGCAAATGTTGTAACAGCCTTTGAGTGGCCACCATTTAAGCCTTATTCTATTGGCACTCATTACATTCAACAATATGACGAAAAATACCATGCCGTAGTCCCTTCCAATAAAAGGAACTTTTGATTCTATGTATAGTTTTGTGGATGCTAGAGTGATCGCCAATGGGGATACTATGAAATTATCCAATTATCAACTCTTAAAGTGAAGATGTAGCCAGCCAACCTTTATATATGAGTTTGCTATTGGTCCATGTGTAATCGAGAATTTTTCAACTTTTCTGTTCGGACTCGCATTTGAGCATGCTTATAGGCTAAACTATGTTTTATGACCGTCTTGAATCCACTGGTGAGGTCAGATTTCATTAAATATGATCAAAATAATCCTAAAGGTTTACCCTAAGTCCCATTTTTAAGATTTTCTCAATTTTTCACTATTTATTTTTTCTCGAGATACGAATAAAAAATTCGGGGTTTTACATGATTATAATGACATTTTCGAGTGTTGAAGAAACATGTTTGAGAGTGTTACATTGGAGAAAGCAATGACATCTTACAGTGTTGAAAAAACATATTGCAACTTCATCATTAGATCTATTAATAATTTGGGTCCTCAATGACTCGGAGATACAACTGACAACATTATGAAAATAAGTTTCATTCTTCTGATCTTCCTACACAAATTGACAAATCAAGATAATGTTAATAAGATTGTGTGGACAATGGAAATAAATAAGAGCATTTACTTAATGAGTTTTACGAAAAATTTGAGCAACTAGAGTAGTTTGACCCAATTACATCAAAAGAGCAATCTAAAGGTATAGTTTTTCTGCTTAGATCCATTGGGCATATTATTTTGATGTCATGCCAGTGAACCATCCAATCTTCGAATACGTCAATGAGATCTTTAGTACATCCATTTTTAAGTACTAAGTATGATTTTATTAAAATGGATGAACCTCGGGATATATACAAGAACCAAAAAGGTTAAGGAAAGCTACAAAGAATTAAAGAGATTACAAAACAAAAATGAAACTTAACTCCCCAACATATAATAGATCTCCATAACTCCATCTAAATCAAAATCATCAAAGAAAAGTGTATTTTGATTTCAGAACTTAGCTGGGGTAATCAACAAAGAAAGAACTGACTGAAGATGTGGGAATATGCACGGAATAAGCAACAAAAGAGAGATGTGATTGATTGACTCTAATTTCTCATAAGATAGAAGCTATATCAGAGCACTAATAAATGTTGTTTCTTTATAATAATAATTGCACCTTTTACATATTGCTCAAAGTTGATGGAGATTTCCAACTAAAATGATCGAAGCACCAATCCTAGGCTTATCTTTACCAATCGAAGCACATTTTTTAGGAAAACTTGAATGGTGTTTGGAAGAGGGAACTATGTAGCTATTTAAATCAGATGCAACTATACTCCACGTGGCAATGAAAAATGTAGCAGTGTAGGTGAGAGATTTGCAGTGGCACTCTAGAAAACATTTTTTTTATTTATAAATACTCCAAAAAACATTTCAATTTATAATTGGTACTGTGTGGGGGAGAGTATAAACTCATTGATTTGTTGGAGTGGTTGAACATTTTAGGTGATGCATCGATCAGGTACACAACCATCTCTTTGTTGTAATCTCTTTCCGGATGATTTGTTCAAAAAGGAGTTAGAGAGAGACATACAAACAGACAAACATACAGAGAGAAGAGAGAGGAACCCAAAAACCTGATATAACTCATTTTCTAGGTTGTCTTCGTCATCTCGAAGCAAGTCTTCTGGATCCAAATCCATAGAGAGAGAGAGAGAAATAGAGTTTTGTTTTTGGTGTTTCTATTTTGAGTTCCGATTCCAATTCCTCTTGCTGCCTCTCCCTCCTATTTGAAATTGTTTAGGATCCTTAAGGGTTTCCGTTGATGGAGCACTAGTCACCGTAGTCGCTCGAGGGAGAAGACTTGTCGGAGGGAAAGAGATCACTCTCGAGGGCTCTGTCGAACGAGAATCTCCTCTTGATCTGTTTCGTGTTTCATGTGGAGTCTCGATCTATTTCGTGTGGAGTCGTGTTTCTATTTCGTGTGGTTAGGAAATAAAAAAAATGATAAAAGAGTTTTTTACTCTTGAGGGTAAAATTGGAATTGCACGTAAAAATTTGACAGAAAAATTGCTCTCCGCAAAAACTAAATTGACAAGTACCAATTTCGGTACTTCTCATAAAAGTACTATTTTGACTTTTTTAAAAAGTTGTTCTTTCAAAGCATTGGATGTCCAAATGATAGAGCAAGTGCTTTTAACTCCCTGCCAGAGTCAGAAGCACTTAGAGAAGTCAATCCAAATAGGCCCTTAGTTTTCAATAACATCCAACCAACTTTACTAATTTAGTAAGATTGGAATCTTATTACTAACTTAAAAAAATGTTAAAGAAACAATATTTTCACTATTGAATTTTAATTTTAAATTTGATAGTCAATTCAAAGCCTTGGATCAAGTTTGGAAAAAAAAATATATTTTTGAATTTTTTTATCCAAATATTTTCATTTGATCTCAACAATTTTTAATAAGATTTAAAATTTTACTAAGTTAGTAAGGATTTTTTTTTTTTAATTATAAAAATATCCTTATAATCTTAAAAAATCTTGCAATTAATATTTTAAATATATCTTTTTCGTGAAAATGAAAAATAATTCTCTTTCCTACTTATTAATTTTTTAATTTGTAGATCATGTGCAAAACGCACAAACAAAACCACCCACGCGCCCACTAGTGTCAGTTTGTGCATGCATATAGATAGCATTTTGGCGTGTACGTATTCGCCCCCTTCAATTCATCATATGAAATGAATGATTGTTGGAATGTTCCAAGTTCCAACGACGACACGACGGCACATAACGAAAGATCCATTATTATATACATAGTGCTGTCGCCACATTGGAGTTGGCATCGATCCTCTCTCTCTCTCTCACGATCTCATGATTTGCCCTAAAATGCTTATATTGTTCAATTAAATTATCATTTTTATATTTGTATAATTATTATATATTATTATGATCTCCTCTCACCAAATTGGATACAGAAGTAGAGAAATCTTGTTCTTTTGTTTCTAGGGTTCTGGTCCTTGAAACTGAGGGATTTTTTGAGCAAGTAACAGTAGTAGAAGATCTATGGCCTTACCAGGCCAAGGAATCGATCCTGCCGTTCTGGACGAAATCATAAAGCGGCTTTTGGAGGTCAGATCGTTAAGGCCAGGCAAGCAGGTTCAGGTCTCGGAAGCTGAGATTCGGCAACTTTGCACTGCTTCTAGGGAAATCTTCCTCCAGCAGCCCAATCTGTTAGAACTCGAAGCGCCAATCAAGATCTGTGGTGCGATTTTTTTTTTTTTTTTTTAAATTTTTAAATAAAATATTCTGGTCATGGATGAGTTGTTTGTTGTTTCCATTTAGTTTTCGTTTTGGGATTTCTGCAAGATTTGGTTGTTTTATTTTTTGTTGTTGGAATTTGAATTTATCATTTGGTAGATCATTTGTGTGTTTTTTTTTCTTCGTAATATTCTTGATTATTTTTGAAGTATGTTACATGATGGTTTGACTGTTTATTGATGTTTTTAAGATTGTATGTGTGTTTTGTGCTTAAAAGAAAATTTTCTTGCAAATTTGTATTGTGAGTGATAATGCAGGTACCTTGGAGTCATGATGGCCTTGTAAGACGACCCCACTCCAGGTTCGCCCCAAGCCGGCTCTAGGTTGAACCAGGAAATCCCATGTGATGACCTTTGCGGTCATGGGGAGGCCTAAGCTCATATTAAAGCCTGGCACAATTATATTGTGATTTCTGGAGGCCTAAGCTCATATTAAAGCCTGGCACAATTCATGTTAATGTGGGCTATAAGATTATGACCTCCAGTTTGGTCCAACAGGGCCAAAACAGGTGTATTTAGTGCTGGACCCACAATGTTGACATGACCCAATGCAATTCATGAGATAATATAATTGGCCTCTAGTTTTGATGTTTCCTTAATTAATTTCATAAAAAAATTAGCATCCTGGGTCATGATCGTTCCTGGGAACATCTTGGCTTAAGCCATGGTTGGCTTGAAACAATCCTAGAAGGGATCATCCTGGGGTATTGTGAGCACTTGAGAAGGCCCCAACACGGTGTTAGATTGGGAAATCAACATTGAGACACATGTTTGGGCCTTGAGGATTGGCACATGCGTTCGTTATGCCGTCATTGTGGGTCATGATCGTTCCTTCCCTCGTATCGCCCCTATTGGGAAATCAACATTGAGACACATGTCGGGTGGTGCTGTGTCATGTGACATTGTGCACACTATGGGCAATTTTGTGCATCAGAACGCTAAAGATAGATTTTTTATGGCCTGTTGACCACATTAGGTGCCTTGTATGCGTCATGTGAACCGATGTTCCCTTGAGACACTTGAGTTATGGTCCAATGACACTGTTGTGGCCTGTGGGTGTGGAGAACCCTCAACATAATTGGGCATTTGCGTCTATGTTGGGAGCACTAAAGCATTGCACTAAGTAAGGTACTCAAGGCTTGCGATAGTTGGACCATGTCTTTTGTATCACATTGTCCCTTCATTGTTGAACCTACAATACCGTGACACCTAAGCATGCCCTGACAAAGCCGTATGCAAACCTAAAATAGCCCCAAGCACAACCTTGGCACAACACTACCAGTCACAACCATGTAGTCAGTCCCTTAGCACGTGGTCTTGACAAAGCCATTTAACCCTAATTATATTCTTGCCTCACTGGCCTTCGGCCTTCCCAAATGAGATTTGATCGAATAAGATCTATCCCACTCACTTAGAATTAATGTGGGGCCCACCTAATCCAATCCCAGATTACTTTTGTGTGTGTGTGTGTGTGTAGATTTAGGGTTTAAAAAATACATATTTCATCCGATGGTCCATAATCATCTATCCATATTTGAGCTTGGTCTTATGCCAAACTCAATCTAGAGGTTTAGAACCCTTCCTAATCAAATCTAAACCCTTATCAATGATCTAAGTCTTATCTAGACCATTTAGATAAGTTCCAAGCTTAAGCCAAGGGTCCATATTGATGTTTATTCAATTTGGGACTCAAATCACTAATTCGAGTCATTCCAAACATCTATAAATAGCTCTCCACCCCCTGTGATGTCCAAAGCAATCTTCTAACTAAGGGAAAACCAAATCCAATTCTCTTCCAACCCTCAAGTTTAGTACCAGATACAAAAGCCCCAAATCCTAGAAGTTCTACTTTCCAAAACCCTAATCCTAGAACCTTGAGTTTTCTAGGAAACCCTAGGAAGTCTTTTGAGAAGAAGATGAAGTCCTGGAACCTTGCACTAAAGGATCCAAAACCAAAGATTTAGGGATGTCTAAATAAATTTTGTTCCTCTATTCCATTATGTCTAAGGCTTAGTTTTTGAAAGTGTTCATATCTACTTTCACAATCTCAATCCACGTTATCTTGAGTCTTCTTGGTTGTTTAGAACCTTTAACTTGAATATTCTTCTAAAAAAGGGAATATGATTGACCATCTTTGAGCATGCCCAAACCATATCTGTCATCTTTCTCTTAATTAATTAAATATTTGATCTATTCCTACATTACCTTGAATATGTTTGATCGAAATAGGAAATAATCATTCTAATTGATGCTTTTCACATCCTCTACTTCAAGTCTGCACTAATATGGAGAGCCAACTTCCCATCTCGGTTCCTCGTGAGACATCTTGGGATTCTCTCAAGAATGGGAAACATACTTGATGGCTAATGCCCCAGTGCATGAGACAATGGATGAAAAACAACATTGCACGTGACCCAAGAAGAATTCACCTTTTGATACAGGGGAGAACATGTTTTAAAACTTTATTGGAGGGGACTTTTTTGCCAATGACCGATGTGTGCCATACAAGCATCGGGAAACTTTGACAAGATGCCCAAATCCCTATGAGATCATGTAAGCCAATCATAACCTGTTGTTTGCGAGGAGTCACCATTTGCTTAAGTAGTGTGTAGGCATTTTGTTGATCATCTTACGCTAAGAGCACACCCATGGCATCTTCAGTAAATGACAAGTATGACAACAATGGTTTTCCTTCTATGGGTGACATCAATGTAAGAGCTTGTACTAGTTTTTTAATCTTCTCAAAGGCAATTTGATAACTCTTTTCTCATTTGATTCCCATCTTTTTTTGGTAGTTTCATCATTGGCAATACCTTCCTTGATAGTTTGAGAAATAATTATCCCTTTCCTGGAATGAGCAACCTCAAAAAGGTTCAAACTACCGAAAACTTTTACCTCAAAAACATGGCCAAGTTCATACTTCACATGGGAAATGAAGGAAGAGTCGTTTCCAATGGGAATAATATACTCAACATAAATAAGGAGGATTGTATGGCTAGTGGGACTAAAGTGAATAAAACCTATGATCGTAGTGGCATCTCTGGAAACTTATGTTAGTAATCATTTCGTTGAAACGATGGAACCAAGCTCGAGGCGATTACTTCAAACCAGAGATGGAATTTTGAAGTAGAAAGCAAGGTGGATCCTTATTGATTTTCTATGTCAATTGCCTTAACATCCAATTGATAAGAGGGCAATCCTAATTGGAGGTAAGAGAGAC
Source organism: Akebia trifoliata (assembly GCF_017979445.1). Taxonomy (NCBI): domain Eukaryota; kingdom Viridiplantae; phylum Streptophyta; class Magnoliopsida; order Ranunculales; family Lardizabalaceae; genus Akebia; species Akebia trifoliata. The sequence continues at coordinate 763,721 of NW_028237412.1, forward strand.
GAGAACATGAACATAGGTTAACTTAGCCACATGAGTAAATGTTGCATCATAATCCAAATCATAAGCCTGGGTTAATCCTTGTGTGAATATGAGGGCCTTATATCATGCTACTACCATCATAAATCACAGTAGAAACACAAATATCCACCTGTTTTCTTCCCTAGTGGAAAAAAGACCATATCCCTAGTTTGATTACTCATAAGAGCAATAAGTTCCTCCATTATAGCATCTTTTCTAGGCAGGTTGGAGAACAACATAATGAACAATACGAGGTAAAATAAAAATGTCAACAATAAAAAGAAGCCCTATTAGAAGAAGACACAACCTGATATTACACGTACTTGGCAAGGGGGTAAGGGGTCATACACTTGCGAACTCTATTGCAAATAACAATAGGAGTAAGGAAAGGTTTGAAGAAGTATCATGAAACACAAGACTAGAAATGCCTATAGGAGCTACCAACACGGAGGATATTGAGTTTGTGGTGTTATAGTGGAGGTCATGTTGTCTTTGGCAAGCATAGGTGATATAATCCTTTTGTTATGGTGAAAGAGTATTCGTTGGATAGATAAAGGAATAGGAAGTATGGAATCAAATTTAGAATGATCAATGGAGAAATGATGAACTTGTTAAAAATGGTAATATTCATAGAGGTAAACAATTGTGAGACTTGGAACTATAACATCTACCTTTGGGTCAAAGGTTGTAAATATTCACTAGGGGTGGAGGTGGTAGTAGATGAAGACGAGAAGCTAGAAACCGTGGTTCCAGATTCCTTAGAGACATTGGAGAAGGGTGTAGACAAGGTGGTTAGCAGCTCAGTCGAAAGGGGAACGTAGGTGGAGGAAAATTGGTTTCCGATGGAGGATAGTTATTCTCAGACAGAGGAGGAGGTAGGAGTGGCAGAGGTACCTGGAGCTATCGATTCGTATCGAAATGTATCATCTGTAGAAAGAGGTGGCGTGCGGTAGAGAAGTCTGAACTTCTTGATTGATAAGCTAAACACCAATAGCAAAACACGTGGCAAGAGTCATAAATGCGGGAAATCTCGAAGATGGGAGAAGGATTACTTGCATATGGTGGAGGTATTGGGAATAGTAGCTAGAAACTTAAGGTATAAGAAGTGGCTACGTAAGATTGGGGCGGTGGGTGAGCCTAAGGCATGCGATCTGGAGGCTTTGATAGCAGGGACCAAATTTGGAGTTGAAGTTAATATCAACAAAATAGCCCACTGTACAACCAATAATGGGCCAGGGATTGAGGCCTATCTTGCGAGCGCAGGACTTTCTGAGGTAACAACCCAGGTTAAGGACGCAGGTGGGCTGGGCAACGAGATCCACTGTACGGCTGTCGGGCTAGGCTTGGAGGTCCAATTCCATGAGGCAGGACAATGTGACGCCAAAATCCAGGATGGGTGTGTAGTTGGACTGGGCAGCGAAGCCCATCGTACTGAAGTTGGGCTGGGTAGGGATGCCCAAAGAGTCAACGAAGGGATTAAAAGTAACAGATGCCAGGGACGGGTTACGTCTAGGCCAGATAGTGAGGCCCATGTGAGAATGGGCGGCCCTGGCTTGGTGAAGGAAACTGAGGCTTTAATCTATGGGGGCCCAAAGTTGAATAAGAATCCAAAGTCTAAGGAGAGTTGGGCTAAAGTGGGCGATAATCCAATCGGGCCTGCTAAGGGGCTTGGTTTAAAGATCAAGAAAGCCCGACGATTGGTCCTAAGGAGTAAGGTTTTTAAGTTGAGGTCTGGTAACAGACGAGTCAAAAATGAAGTTCTGGAGAAGTCTTCGTTGGGTTGGAATGCGACAGAGGGTGAGACACCCAAGAGCAACGGAAGTGTACCGGACAACGCAGATGGAGCTGTGGGGAGGAGAAGCAGTGCAACCGACGATCAGTGTATGGAAGAGTAGAATACTCGAGGACTGACCACAGCGGTATCAGATGGGTTAGTCGAAGGTGATTTAATCAGACAGAGACAACTCATGGACACCGGTTTTTTACCTCCTCTCTAGGTTTCAAAAAAGGAGGGAGTGGGAATACTAGAAGGAAAATTCCACAATGGATTGATTGCTGGGAGGCAGAGTTTTGCATCGGGATAGGGGGAGTCTCAAAATTGTTCTGACGGAAGGAACTACAGGGTTGTGAATTCCATGGGTTTGCTTGTCCTTTTCCCCGATGCATGGTAATAGTGGGCCAGGGACCATGTCAGGCTTGAGCTTACTGATCAGAAACGCAGAACCCATAGCAGAAAAGCATGATCTGTGGTGCGACAATCAAACGAGAGTGGAGAAAAACCTTTTCTCTGGGTCTATTAAAGAAAGGCTAGTTTTGAGGTGTTTGCCTGGAAAGGCGAGTTTTCCGTCAAAGTCGGCGACACCAGAAAGGGTGGGGAATGACAGTGAAGAGTATCAGAATAAGATACGAAAATTAACTGAGCAAATTTTGGCTAACTTGTTGGAAGCTGGGTTGAAAGTGGGGATGTCCATCAGGAACGAAGGTAAGATGTCTCGATTACTTGTTAATGTAGCTCTTAAAACCAGTATAGGAGTGGAGTTTTGCATGCAAAAAGTGATGGGACAATGGCCCCTTTCAGGGGATGTCCTCACAGTTAATCGGGGAATAAAAATGTCGCTGAGGGAACGATTTCAGTACGAATTCTCCAGACTAAAGATTACGAGACACTTATTGGGCTGTGATAAATGGGTTAAGGAGAGGAATAAAAGGTTGAAGAAGGAAATTATTCAACTCAAGAGATCTGTGGAGGAGTTTCCACTCATAGCCACAAAAGGGAAGAAAGCCGAGAGGCGCTTTGTAGGTTCAAATGTCGATTATAATTCTGTCCTAGAATGTTAGGGGGGTTAACGCGGCGTCAAAAAGGGCAGCAATAAAGGCCACTTTACATCATATTAAACCCCATATGTTGGTCCTTCAAGAATCGAAGTTAGACAAGGTGGATGACAGGGTGATAAAGGAGTTTTGGGGCATTAGATCAGTTGGGTGGTGTGCGCTTCCTTCTTGGGGGGCTTTGGGAGGCATCGTTTTAATGTGGAACAGGAAGCAGTGGTGGTAGAGGATAATCTCATTGGAGCATTTTCAGTTTCCGTCTTATGTAGGTTGATTGGAGAGGATTTTACTTGGGTCTTCTCAAGAGTTTATGTCCCAACCTTAGAGAGGGAACGAAATTAGTTTTGGGAAGAATTAGATGACATTAAGGAGCGTTGGGACAGACCTTGGGTTTTTGGAGGAGATTTCAATGTGATTCGCTTTTCGTTCAAGAAGAGTGGGGGGTCGAGAATCACTCCGAAGATGCGCAAGTTTTCGGAATTCATTGATCACAATGAGCTAGTAGACCTTCCGCTTTGTGGGGGAAGGTCCACGTGGTCAAACAACCAGGAGGACCCGAAGTTTTGCAGATTGGACATATTTTTAGTTTCGTTGGGTTGGGAAGAACATTTTGGGAGGCTTAGTCAGGATAAATGGCCAAACCTTGTGTCGGATCATAGTCCCATCTCTTTGGCGGCTGGGTTGGCGAGAAATCGGCCTTCCCCTTTTAGATTTGAGAACATGTGGTTAGAGCATCAAGGTTTTGGGGAAATGATTGATACTTGGTGGAGCGAGCTCTCCTTCGATGGTCGCTCAGGAAAAGTATTGAGGTTGAAATTGAAGGCTGTTAAAGAAAAATTGAAAATCTGGAACAAAGAAACTTTTGGGTCTGTGGATGTTAGGAAAAGAAACTTGTTGGCGGAATTGCAAGATCTTGAGGGGAAGGAGGAGAGAGGGGGTTTGGGGGTTGAGGAGAGGCTAAGAAGAGTGAATCTTAAAATTGAGTTCCAAAGATTTGTCGCAATGGAGGAAATTTACTGGAAACAAAATTCGAGAGTTCGGTGGTTAAATGAAGGGGACAGAAATACTGCTTTCTTCCATCGTATGGCAAACTTCAACAGTCGAGTAAACTTCATTTCAAAGCTTAAAGTAAATGATTCGTGGAAGATAGGGGAGGAGGAAGTGTGTGAGGGGGTGGTGCAGTTCTATAGCAATTTGTATGCGGAGGAATACGTGGACAGACCTACTCTCGACTTTTTGCATTTTGACATCATTACTCCAGAACAACAGAGGTGGCTCGAAAGACCGTTTGATTTAGATGAAGTTTGGGGAATGGTGTGTAGTTTGGCTAGTGATAAGGCTCCGAGGTCGGATGGTTTCTTCCAAGGCTTTTTCAAAGCTTGTTGGGAGACAGTGAAGGTAGATGTGATGGCGTCCATTGAAGATTTTTACAGGGAAGGTTTTTTAGATCTGGGGTCTAATTGTACGTTTCTTGCCTTGATTCCTAAGGTGTCGGGGACAGAAGAGATCAAGCATTTTAAACCGATTAGTCTGGTGAGCTCAGTTTATAAAATTATCTCTAAGGGCTTAGCTTCCAGGTTTAAAACGGTGCTAAGTGGTATCATGGGCCCGGCCCAAGGAGCTTTTGTGGCAGGGAGACAAATACTGGACGGGGTGCTTATAGCCAACGAGTGTATCGATTCGCGTAGAAAAGCTCGAATTCCGGGTTTAGTCTGCAAAGTTGACTTAGAAAAAGCCTACGACCATGTCAACTGGAATTTGGTAAAATATTTGTTGAGGAGGATGGCCTTCGGGGATAGGTGGGTCATGAAATGCATTTAAACTTCAACTTTTTCGATTCTGATTAATGGATCTTCAACTGGATATGTTAGAAGCTCGAGAGGTCTTCGTCAGGGAGACCCGCTGTCGCCTTTTTTGTTTGTGATTGTCATGGAGGCCTTGGGAAGGATGTTATCCAAGGTGGTAGTTGAGGGGGAGCTCACCGGTTTTTCTACCAAGGTGGGTGGTCATATGGTCTCTCATCTACAGTTTGCAGACGACACTTTAATCTTTCTGGATTATTCTCCGAGGCAATTGAGTTTCTTAAGCGGTATTCTTGGGTGTTTTGAGGCAATTTTTGGTATCCTAGTTAACCTTCGCAAAAGCAAGTTATTTGCGGTAGGTGAGGTAGATGGGTTGGAAGCAACGACGACCTTGATTGGGTTCCAAACAGGGGTCCTTCCTTCCACATACTTGAGACTTCCTTTGGGGATGGGCTATACTAGCAAGGACATTTGGGAGCCGATGGTAGAAAGGATGAGGAAGAAACTTTGTATGTGGAAAGCAAAGTTGTTATCTAAAGGAGGGAAGATTATACTTATTAAAAGTGCGTTGGCTAGCATTCCCATCTACACTCTCTCCATATTTTCCTTGCTAAGGAATGTGGAAGTACAATTAGAAAGAATCTGTCGAGATTTTCTGTGGCATTGTAAAGACGGTGCGAGAAAACATCATTGGGTGAGGTGGAGTAAGTTATGTTTACCTAAGAGAACTGGGGGTTTGGGGATTCGCAACTTTAAGTCTATGAACTCGGCGTTGCTGGGAAAATGGCTTTGGAGGTTTGGGGAGGAAAAGGAAAGTCTTTGGAGGAAAGTAGTTGTCGATAAGTATGGTGTTAAAGAGAATGGCTGGGAGAGTGGTCCAGCGAGAAGTGCGCTAGGGTGTGGGGTGTGGAAGGGCATTCTTAAAGGACTTATGGTTTTTAAGAATAGGGTGAAATTTAAGGTGGGGAGTGGGATCAAGGTGAGATTCTGGGAAGACTGGTGGTGTGGGAATGGTTCTCTTAAGGACTCATTTCCGGATCTTTTCGAGTTATCTTTGAAAAAGAATCAAGTCGTTTCCGCGTTCAAGATCTTCGAAAATGGTACATTAAACTAGGATTTCGGGTTTAGAAGAGAGTTTAATGATTGGGAGTTGGATACGTTAGGGAGCTTAATCCACAGGGTGGAGAGTAACTATGTGCAGAATTCCGCAGAAGACGAGAGATTGTGGGTAGGCACTCGGGATGGGAAGTTCACGGTTAAATCTTTGTACGATAGCATTGTTCCAAGTAGTTTAGCGGTCTTCCCTTACATATTTGTCTGGGGGGGTAAGATACCTCTTAAGATATCGATTTTTATTTGGCTGACGGCTTTAGGGAGACTCGCAACTTTAGATTAGTTGATCAGAAGAGGCTTTATTTCTCCGAATCAGTGTTGTATGTGCAGAAGTCAGGCGGAAACGGTGGATCATTTACTTATTCATTGTCGGGCGGCTCATTATATTTGGCCGCACTTCCTGTCCCTATTCGGAATAGAGGGTTGTTTTCCTAGCTCGGTCAAGTTGGCTTTGGAATCGTGGTTGGCTTGGGGTGCATCTTTCTCGTCTTCTAAACAGATTCTCTGGTTCTTAACCCCTTTTGCAATTTGTTGGGGTATCTGGAAGGATCGGAATCGTTGCACTTTTGAGGGGAGAATTTCTACAAGGGAAGAATTAGTTCTTTCTATTCTCGAGATCTTGTTTTCTTGGAATAAACTTTACAAGGAATTCAAGGGGGTTTTCTTTGAAGATTTTCTCGTGTGATGGGATAGGGTTTGTTCGTTGCCGCGAGTTTAACTTGCCGGCCCCGTTTTGTTTGTTTTTCTTCTTTTGTTGTGTTGTTGTCTTTTCTTTGTTGTTTCTCTTTGTGTTTGGGTTGGTCACCTCGACCCCCTCGCTTTCTTTTTAATAAATTTATCTTTATCGATAAAAAAAAAACTATAACATCTATTGCCCTTGGACATATTGGAATAATCAATGAAGACACGAATGACTTTATTTTCCAAATTTTGGAGACTAGGAGGATGAGGTTTTTGAATAAAGTAGGTACACCCAAAAACTCAAGGCTCAATTGAAAACAAAAGAACTTGGGACTTTCGATGATTGGGAACTCTTGGGATTTTGTATTTAGGAGGGCCTCCGATGATTGGGAGATTCAAGAGATAGCAAATCTATCCTCTAAGCTGGATCAATTGTGTGTTGCCTTCTAGGAGTGATTGTTGGGATTTGACCTACAACAGGGAGAGATGTTTCTCAGTCAATGCTTTTAGAACCACCATAGAGCCCCATGGGGTTGTTTTTTTCCACTGGCCACCATCTAAGGGGGCGAAGGTCCCTTCAAAAATCTCCTTCTTTGTTTGGCTAGCGGTGTTTGGTAAACCACTCACTCTTGATCATCTAATTAGTAGAGGTCTTATAACACCAAATTTTTGTACCTTGTGCTGTGCCAGTGGGGAATCCATTGATCATATTCTATTTCATTGTCATTTTGTGGCAAGGATTTGATTTTATTTTCTGCAGCTGTTCAAAGCTAGTTGGGTCTTCCCAAACTCCTCTTTGTTTCTTTTTACGAGTTGGAATACGGTTGGTTTCACTAGTAGGAAAAAAACCCTTTGGGCCTTGCTCCCTTTTGCAATTTGTGGGGCACTTGGATGGAGAGAAATAGGAGAATGTTTCCGGGTGTTGAAAGGCCTGACCATGAGATGGTTTTGTTTATCTTAGGGTTGTTGTTTTATTGGTGTAAGGTGGATGTCGCTTTCAGAGGAGTTTTCTTTGAGAAATTTGTTTTAGATTGGATGCCCTTTGCTCCCTATAAAGTTTTTTGATAAGTTTCTTTTGTATTTGTCTTGTAATTGGTCACCTCGACCTCCTTATTAATACATTTGTTTTTCCTATAAAAAAAAAGATCCTGGGACATGGGATTTTGACAGGGAGTATTCTCATCTAAGATTCGAGGAGTTCAGTTAATCAAGAAAAAAGAAGTGAGCAAAGTCATTGATCAATAAGACTTTGGCATATGCATACCCCGTAACAAATACCTAGTAACACTAATGAGGTGCTTACTCTTGTGCTAAACCACACCATTCTGGTAAGGAGTGTAAGGACTAAGAAAAAAAAAAGTGATTGACCTTACCATTCTCCTGGAGGTATTGAAAGGAGATCAGAGTACTCATCGTTAGAGCTTTGAGAGAAGCACCATACTGAGTATGCACCAAAGATTGAAATTCCTAAAAACTTAAAGTAATGTCATATTTAGATTTCAGAATATAAATTCAAATAACGTGAGGATAATCATTTGTTAGTGTAACAAAATATTGAAAATCAACAAGAAATGTAATTGGATAAGGACCCAAAAAGCATCGGAATGAACAATTAAAAAAGAGACAACATTTTGCATGCTAGAAGTATCAATATGCGTAACTCATTTAAAAAATTCACAAACATCATATTGAAATTTATTAGACTTGCAAAATGTTTGGAAAACAATAATGAAATGATTAAAACCAACATGCCACAAAAAAAGGTAGTATAAATTGCTACAATAGGATAAGAAAAAACAAATTAAAAAAGATGACTAGATCCATTAGTGATAGTATTAGCAACAATTGCAACAATAGTAAGGAAATCATAGTCTGCTTCTATACAATCCTCATTTCTCAACACCTCTACCAACAATCTTTCTCGTAGTAAGCTCTTGAAAGAAGCTTGGCAGCGAGATTTTTAACTTGTAACACGTGAGAAAGCAAAAGGGAGGAGGATACTAGAATGGTTCCCTCCTATAACCATAGTTAGGGTTGTGTAATTGTTCCTACTAAGTTGTGTTCTATATTATATCATCAAATTCCTTTTTAAATTATAATAATAAATCACCAAATCCAATACCAATATCATCCATACCAAATAACCACAGGTCCACAACACATTCAAGGTATTGTTCAAAATATAAAAAGATTGCAATCATGAGTCCAAGTTAAGATTCATCAATGGATAAAAAACCATCAAATTCCATATCTCCTCATTTGCATATCATTCTCTAACGCTTCATCAGGTAAAATGGTCACCATCATTATTTAATTGTTGATTAATAATTACCGTGTAAAAAATTAATTACTTTTGCAGCCCAATGCATACCATGTTAGGCCATCTCTTCAGACATGTATCCTTTATAATTGAATCAACTCCATTTTATGGCCACCAATCAATTGTACATCACATTTATTTTGTATTATATTTAGTATTTTGAACTAAAATAAATACTCAAAAAAATATATTTTCTACTTGGAGTCTTTGTACTTTTATGCCTCTTGACTATTTTTAGTTCCACTACGGTAATGACCGTCTTTCCAGTTGAAATAATTCGATTTGGGCCTTAGAGAAGAGTTGGCCAACGAAGAAGATGTGAAAATTCTAGGTCTCTAACTAACTATTCAAGTTTCTACGACTCTAGCTAAAGAATGGAGTTTCTAAATACCAAGACCTTAATTGAAGTTTACAAGTCTACCTCTCTAACTAGTAATAAGTAAAAGGTTCCAAATAAGTAACAAAAATTAAATTAGGTTCAAACAAGTAAAAAGTTCCAAAATATTATTTACTATTATAAATTTATAATTTAAGTAACAAAAAAAGAAGATGTTTATCCAAATTTCTACTTTCTAAAATAATATTTACTATAATACTATCTAAGAAATAGAAAACTAACTAATAACTACTAACTAGAAAGAGAAAAACTAGTATTAGACTATCAAGTAATAAGTGTTATCTATTAAGTAATATAACTATTAGGAGTCTACTATGAAGAAAAAATTAGGAAACTTCTAACTTGAGTGGTTTGTTAGTTTAAAACGCGTAATAAAGTAAGTGAACTATAAATTAAAGGTATAAATATCTCAATGACTCAATCTGAGAGTTGCGATATAATTAGATAAAGAAAGAAGTTGAATCTTGAGTCTTGAGCTTTCTCTTGAATTTGAATCTTAAATCCTGTATTCTTGGTCCTTTGTACTTTGAGCTTGAGGAAGGACAAGAAGAAAGAATGTGTTGTAGCATTGTAGAAGAGGAAGGATAAAAAGAAAGAAGTAGATGTAGGTTGTTCTTGATATAATGAAGCCTTATATAGATTTTTAATTCTTTTGAGTGTATTGAAGCTTAATTTATAGAGAGAGTATGTTGTAAAAAAAGTAGGGTAATTGGGTTAGTTCTAAGAAAAAATGTGTATAAAAAAAGAAAAAAATAGTTGCTGACCAACGGTCAAAATTATGAGTGTTGGCACTATGCCATCACATATTACCATATGCAATCACATATGGAGTTCAATGACTATAAACTGCATATGCTAGGGTCACATATGTGGTTTATAGATTGATTTTCGCATCTGCGAATATTCAATCACATTTGACAGTGATGTTGTGACTTTGGATGCATCTCATGGTATTAGGAAATTAGAAGTTTTAATTGATTTAATTAAAAGTTTTAGTTGCTTTAAGTTTTAGTGGAGAAGGCTGTATATATGTAAGTAGGAAAGAAGTTATCTTCTAGCTTAATAACTAAGTACTTCTTAGCCTATATAGCTTGATTGTTTCGTTTTTTTTGCTAGATGGAAGCTTGATTGTACTTAATATTTATTAAGTAGTCTACTATTAGTAAGTTTAGTCCCACATCGATCAAGTACAAAGAATCATCTTTGGTCCCTTGTTATATAAAGTGATTAAGTCTAATAGTCATTTAACAAGAATAAAAAATTAATTTTCTCTCCGATATCTTTTTCTTCTCCCTTTTCATCTTGGTATCAAAGTCACCACCTATTGTGACTACATTGACAACCACCGTCGTCACATAGTTGATAACCGACGACATCTTCGACAATTGGCAGTTCCTTCGTCGACATTTCCATCAACTAATAGTCTTGGGTGACATTTCTGGTAACCAACAACCTCACCGGTGACTGGCAAGACCATATGTTTTTTAGTACCTTTGGTATGAAACCTCTCTCTCCAATCTTTTTCTATGAAATAAATTAGAAATCAGCTGTCTTTTTGTGTTCTTTAACAGATTGTGATTTGAGACTTTTATCGAATAAGAGATGTCTACTTATTCCTCATCTTCTTTGATTATAGTGGTAACGATATGGGTGGAAATGTGCCTTTCTCCATCCAATCAAGGTGAGAATCTCGTTCTCCAAATAACATGGGTAAAGTTAGATGGTTTGAATTATGTTACATGGGTTCAATTGGCAAAAATGGCTATTTGTGGTCGTGGGAAGGTTGGATTCCTTATCAGGGCTGTAAAAGAACTTAAGCAAGATAATCCTAAATATCCAAAATTGTTTGTCGATACCTCTTTTACAATCTCATGATTGATTAACTCTAGGATTCCAGACGCTTAAGCTATGGCCACTCAGTTTTCTCGGCCATTCTCTCTGGCTATTTTCCCTCCCCTTCTACCTCTCCCTGATCGTTCGACTCAATCTAGTCAACTGTCATCTCGTCCTCTATAGAAAGCGGTGTTATCATTGTGGATGATGGGGCCATGCTAAGGAAATTTGTTGGTCTCTTCATGAGTGTCCTTTAAAGCCAAATAGTGGCTCTTCTCTGACAGACAACTCTACACCCAGCACTTGAGTATTTTTCACATTCTTCTGCCCAAGTTGTCTCTGATTCGTGCTTGCAACATACCTCTTCTGATTTTGGCCCGCTCTTTCTTGTTGATGTTGCTCATCTTCAAAGGCTTATGACTATCTTGATACTGCACTTATCAAGATACCAATCTCTTTTCCCTTTTCGTTGTACTGCGACAATAAGTCTGCCATCAGTATTTCAGTCAATCCCGTACAACAGTCTCGTACCAAATACATTGAGGTTGATTGACATTTCATCCACGGGAAGATTCTTTCTTGGCAGATTTGTACTCCATATGTGGCTACCTCTCAACAGCTCGCCGACACCGTAACCAAGGCAGTTAGTCGTCATGTTTTTGGTAGTATTCTGTCTAAGCTGGGCATATCTGATATCTGCGTTCCAGCTTGAGGGGGAGTGTCATATAGCTTGATTGTACTAACTATTTCTTAAGTAGTCTACTAGTAGTAAGTTTAGTCCCACATTGATTAAGTACAATTTCTATATTGGTCCCTTTCTATATAAAGGGATTTAAGACGTTAAGTCATGTAAAGAGAATAAAAAATTATTTTTCTCTCCAACATCTTTCTCTTCTCCTTTTTTCATATGTACTCTTACAAGGAAGATAGTGAACCATCACTTGCTACTTTCTTTGCCTTTCAATTAATTTTTTTGTTGAGTAAAGAATTTATTGAAAAAAGAAAGGGGGTTGATACACTCATACACCTATCTAAAACAAAAATAAAAGAAGTACAAGCAAAACAACAAAATTAGAGCACCACAAAACCACCCCCTGCAACTCAATAAAACAAATTTGATTCCATATAAACAACAGGTCCTCAAAAAGATGCCTCTAAGCTTCCTGAATACTTTGCATCAAAAGAACAGTAGGCACATGCAATCATTTGTTGAATTGAGCTCTCTTTCCTTTGAGAAACTTTATTATTCCTTTCCTTCCAAATGGAACAAAAACAGTGAATGGAGTCAAACTCCAAAGGATTCTTTCCCTCTAAAGAAATGCCAGGTCATACCATCATTGGAACAATGAAGATATGGATAATGGAAAGCACATGTCAATTTTTAGCACCGATTAACAACTACAATTCCTCTGAAACTGATATGATCCATCTATTCAACGTTGTGCAATGCAACAACAAATGAAAAAGTCTACTTTGGATGGAATCTTAGGACCCCAGACTGCAATATGAGAAAAAGAAGCTCTAGGATGAGGAGATAAAGCTTGATAAAATGATTTGAAAAAGAAAATTCTATCCAAAGATCTATCCCAAACCCTACGATCGTCATTCATTGGCTCAATATGCACATCAGATAAGCCATTGATTGGGTTAGTGATGGACTCTAGCTGCCAATCCCCGAGGTTCCTCCTAAACCCAAAATCCCAAGTTATACCTGTTCCGGTTCTGAATCATGAGTCTCTCAACCTGACACATTTCTTAAGTTAAATGAAATATAATTTTTGTTTGAGTTCTTGTTGGACACTTTTAGTTGTGAGTGTTGGTTCACAACAATCCTCTAGCTATCTCTTGCCTACTTCTCACTACAATCGGGCTCCTTTGCATTTGCAACATCGTCTCTAGGAATGCCCTATAATGAATGGAATGGAACATGTTAGGAGAGTGGATTTTTTTTTCTTAACACTGGCTGTGGACTTGATGCAAGCATCCTTTATCTATGGGACTGACATTGTAGTGTAACAACAGCATAGTCACACTCGAGTTATGACTAAGATGAGTAACAGCAGCTGGTGTTATAAATTCTAATTTTTTTTTTAGCCAAGGAGGTTATTGGTTAATAGTTAGTGGGTGAAGGTGGTATTTAAACTAGAATCAATATGACGACTGTTCTAAGCTTTATTCTCTGGTTTGTTACGTTAGAGAGATGCCATGATCATTCTTTTTCATGTCCTTGGGATAATTGTCCTGGAAAAAGTTTGTAACCCTGGGTTTTTCATTGCTTCTGTATTTTCAGGTGACATTCATGGACAATATGGTGATCTCTTGAGGCTTTTTGAATATGGGGGTTTTCCTCCCCATGCCAATTATTTATTCTTAGGGGATTATGTGGATCGTGGCAAACAAAGTTTGGAAACCATATGCCTTCTTCTTGCATATAAAATCAAATACCCAGAGAACTTTTTTCTTCTAAGAGGAAATCATGAATGTGCTTCTATTAATCGGATATATGGATTCTATGATGAATGTAAACGTCGGTTTAATGTGAGACTTTGGAAAACCTTTACCGATTGTTTTAATTGCCTTCCTGTGGCAGCTCTTATAGATAACAAAATATTATGCATGCATGGTGGCCTTTCCCCAGATTTGACAAACTTGGATCAAATAAAAAATATAGCCCGTCCAACTGATGTTCCTGACATCGGTTTGCTCTGTGATTTACTCTGGTCCGATCCTGGTAGAGATGTTAAAGGTTGGGGAATGAACGATAGAGGAGTCTCATACACCTTTGGCACTGATAAGTTGTCAGAATTCTTAATAAAGCATGATTTGGACCTTATCTGTCGTGCTCATCAGGTTATTAACTTTCCAGAATCTACATTATGGATTGTTCTTTGTCACTCATGCTATTAATTAGATGTCATTTTATCCAGGTTGTAGAGGATGGGTATGAATTCTTCGCTGATAGACAACTTGTTACAATATTTTCGGCCCCCAACTATTGTGGTGAATTTGATAATTCTGGTGCAATGATGACTGTTGATGCAAGCTTAATGTGTTCTTTTCAAATTCTTAAGCCAGCAGAGAAAAAGTCAAAATTCATGATATCTGCAAAAATAATATGACTTCAAACCCCTCAATACTCCCTAGAGTTCCTAAGGTTAGTTCTACATTATTGCCTGAGTTTGATTGTCTTGAATGTTCATATGATATGGGATCTAAATGGATTCACTACATGTTTGCTATTTCTTTAATAGTCATTGCTGATTTGACTTTTAATATTCACCATTTTGTAGCTAATCAAAATAATCTATAGGTCATCTTTTTGAAAGTATATATAGGGAAGTGTTCAGAGGCCCTAAAGAAAGCCAAACATTGAACATTTTTCAATATATAGGTCAGAAGTCTCAAAATGGGCTGATTTTTTGTGAGGATGGTCTCTATGGTGAGGAGATCATCCTCACAAAAAAATCAGCCAATTCTGAAACTTCTAACCCCATCAAAAGTGGTTTACAAATAATTGACGGTCCATGATTCTTCAACTTGTAAATTGGGGTTAGAAGTTTCAGAGTGGGCTGATTTTTTGTGAGGATGATCTCCTAGCCATAGAGATCATGCTCCCAAAAACTCAGCCCATTCTGAAACTTCTAACCCACATATTGAAAAATGTTTGGCACAATGTTTGGCTTTCTTTAGGGCTTCGGCCTCCATATATATATATGGAATGCTAACGTCCAAGACTTCATGGGGACGTTAACATTCTTAACTACATTTTGCACTGATTGTCAAAACATTTAATGCTAACAAGACATTTAAATCTAAATACTAAACGCCTTTAGCAATTATTATGTAAAAGACGGGCATTTATTATGTAAATAAGTATTTATTATGTAAAAAGACTAATATACCCTTGTCTTTTTCACTAGAAGACAAAATTGGTCGCTGTATTATTGGAAAAAAATGTGGTGGAGAATTTGAACATCCCTATGAGGTCTTTGGACGATAACATTCTCATATATATATATTTTCTTTTTCGGTTTGTTGATTTCTTTCTTAATTTATCAAGTTCAACTTCGTTGAATACCTCTAGGACCATTGTTTTCATTGAAGGTTAAGAATGGGGGTCTACCTTTTGATCAAAGTTTATTCCACGTTGTTTGAGTTTGACTTATGGTGAGCAATGATCTAAGGAAACATTTATCCCCTCTTCAGAATCTCAACTGTAATCCAATCAACGACCAAGATACAGTGATGCTTGACAAACACATCCTTCTTACCATTTACTAATGTTTTCAGATGTTGAGGTTTAAGGCAAGGTGTGGGATCTTTAGTGCCTTGAGGCGTAAGATGTAAATTTATGCGCATAAAATTTTTAAATAAATAATATAAAATATATACATAGTTTATACTAAAAATTAGATAACAAACACATATTTCTAATTTTGAAATTTCAAGTTTCAATCCACAATCAAATTCAAGCTTTAATCCCCTATAAGTAATAATTAAGAGTTAATTGTTACCACTCCATAGTAATCATGTCCACTATCTACAACTATAAAAATAAAAATAAAAAGTCCTCATCCACCCCTTAAAAATACTCTTTGAAGACCCAATCACTCTCAATATTCCACCATATCAAAGACTTGCTTGTTGGCTCTATAAATCAGTTTGAAGGACTTTAGAATATGTATGCATATTGCAATGGAACCATGACAATAGAAAATTAACTCACAATTATAGAAAATATATCAAAATAGAAATAAAAATAAGGTTTAAAAGCAGAAATTTCTGACTTACAACTAATGAACAGCCTACATGGTATATAAAACACTTAAAATGGAATAAAAATAGATTAAAAAAAGGAATTTCTATTTACAAGAAAGGCTTGTGTCTTGTAAAATCTATACCTCAGCTATGCCTCAACTGAGGCATACACCGTTTAACACTTCATAACGTCTCATCAACGCCTTGAGCGTCTGGACATCTTTTTTTCGATAAGTAAATTTCAGCAGAAGTATGAAAACGTGATCTGTGGAGATGACCAACCAAACGTGGCCAAGTATGTATGATCAATCTCTCGAAATACAACAAACACCCGTCCAATCAGCTACGGAATCCTAAAACCGTACACCTGTAAGTTCTTTGAAGACCTTAGACCACAGAAAAACTAGACCCAAAATAGAGTTAATGAGATCTAGAGAGTTTGACGATTTTCCTTCAAAGATTCACCTATTACGTTCCAGCCAATGATCCTGACATACTGCGCAGTGAGTAATACTCCACAAGAGCCTATTGATCCCCGAAAAAGAATTCCCTAAGGTGAGCCATGACTCCAACAGATTTCAAACCAACCCAGGGAGGCAAGTCAAGATACCAAAGACGTTGAAAAAGTGGGACCAAACCTCCACTGCTATATTACAGTGTAAGAGGACATGCTCGGCTGATTCGCCATCCCTATGCACAAAACACAAACAATAGCCCCACGAACCCTCTCCACATCAACAAGTTCATAGTCTGGACCCTCCTCAACGAGGCTGTCCAAGAAAAGAAAGCTATTTTGGAGGGCACATGAAGCCCCCAAATAGCAACCCCTGGAAATATAGAAGTATCCCTGCTCTCCAAAGAGCATATCCGGTGGAGAAAATCTCATCCTTGCTTTCTAGCCACACTCTAGTATCCTCGCTATTCGGATCACAATTAGTGGAACTCGTGCAAGTGATAAACCTCCCAATCTCATCTACTACCCAATCATTGAATGCCTTACGGAAACCAAAGTCCCAATTCCAAACGCCATCTATCAAACACTTGAACCTTGACAGCAGGAGGCCTTTCTTCGAAGATAAGGAACACAAAGTGGGAAACTCCTCCATAAGCGACCTATGCCCACACCAGACATCCTCCCAGAATCTCACTCTATTACCCTTCCCCACCTTGAAATGGATCCTAACCTTGAATTGCAGCAACACCATCATGATATCTTTCCACACCCAGCATCCATTGGCTTCCCTCAACATCCCACTCCCCCAACAAAACAAATTAACCAAAAAAATTATTTACTTTTTAATATGGAAGTGAGGCATCCACTTTTTTTTTTGCTAGACAAGCAAGGTAGGTAGTCGTCAATGTGAAAGTGGGTTCAATGGGGATTTGAACCAGGTTTGTGCCTTTTGAGCCTTGCCTGAGATGAAATCAAGGCATGCGCCTCACTCCATCTCAATTAACCTGCATTGCTTGACCCAAACTAAGGTGCTTCTGCTGCAAGGCGCACGCCTTGATAAAACTATTGACAACTTAGTGAACAATGTAAGTTTAAGTGATGTTATATACATTTTTTTAATTGGTAAGTGTTGGTATACTCTACCAAAAAGTAAAACTTGGTTTCTATTTGCCTCACACCAAATATAAGTTCTTCTTGGGTAAGCACCCAGTTATGCTTACTAATAAAATGTACAGTCACTTGAAACTTACCCTTGTGGTGGGATGATGACAAGCGGTTATGAACTACTTCTGAATCATCATAATTGAAGCCTTGTCCTATACGTTTAACTAAACTTATTATCATGAGTTAATCAATTCATTTGTTTTTTTTTTGACTAGATGTATAGGGACTGAGTAAAATAAGTATCTAACGACACTTTTGAGCAATCTAACTTTGCCTATCCTCGGTATATCGGCATCTAGCAGCAAGTACCAATTTGACAAAGTTGTGATACATTTAACATAAATGATTTTAAGATTCATTTAATAACCTAAACATACTTTTTAATATTTGTCTATAATATTGCTGGTTTTGATGGATGTTTTTGGAATGTTTGACTTTTGTGGTTGACTTGAAATAATGGGGATAATTCCATCTTACCACTTGTAAAGAATCATTTTCTTTATGCTTTTGATTCTTAGTCTTAAATTGATTAAGTGATTTGTCTTCAAAGTTTTTGATGGCATGGTTTTGTAGACTCTGTGCATTGCACAATACTATGGTATAATCATATACCGAGTTCACCTTATATACCGTCAATTATGTGCAAGTAGAAATTCTTAGGTACTTGTGACGGTAAATTCTCAGTGAGATCTTGCTGCCACATTCTTGAGGGTGAAGTTGGTCCTTCATTCCTAGCCAAAGCAATTTGGCATCCCAAGATTCCATCCAAAGCTTCGGTCTTTGTGTGGTTTGCTTTTTAGGCAAAACTTCCTACTCTTGCTAATCTTAGTGGTAGGGGATTTATCTATGTGGACTTTTGTTTCATGTTTAAAGCTAGTGAGGTAATTTGTGGACCACTTTTTTCTTCAGTGTGGTTTTTCCCATTATGTGTAGTCTTTTGTTCTTCCCTGTTTCATGTGTATTGGTGTTTCCTTAGATCGGTTCTTAGCGTTTTCCGAAGTTGGAGGTCATTGGACATCGTTGGTAGAGAAATTTTTCTGTGGAACCTTACGCCTTTTATTGTCTACTGGCATCTTTTAAAGGAAAGGAACAGGAAGATTTTCAACGAGAAGGAGCAGACTCTTGAGGATTTGGGTTTTATCTACAATTGGTGTTAAAAAAATAGGGACTCAAGAGGTTTCTTGTTTGAGGATTTTCTTTTTAGGTGGGACATTGTAATTGATAAGAGGAATAAGTTGTGTATTTTGCTATTTTGCTCCAATTTTCTTTTTAGGCAGGACGTTGTAATTGATAAGAGGAATTAGTTGTTTATTTTGCTTCTCAAGGATATCTTGTCTTCCCTTAATAAAAGATTTTGGTTATAAAAGAAAGTAGAAATTCCCTTTATTAAGTAATAATATGGTGTCAAGCATAAGATCAAACTGAATTCATAGTAAGGAAAGAACAAAATATTTTACTGATTGCCTTTTGAGAAGATTCTTACTCCCCACTTCATTTAATTTTCTTACTGTCCATGAAAATTCTCATAAAGGCCGTCTAGTTGGTATTACTGAATGGGATATCTCCAATATTTATTTTTATAAAACTAGTATGTGGTTTCTTCCAGTTATCATTCAAGAACACCTATAGGATCTTCGCTGCTAGGCAATGAGATTTCCTTAGTACTAAAAAAGTGTCATGCCCCAAATCCAACTATATGTCGACTTGACACCATGACTAAGGGATACTTGACCCCGCCTCAAACCCAAAACTTGAGCATAAACCTCAAATACTACGCGAGGGAGAGATCCGCTAACACCTAAAGCTTATTGGTCTAAATACAACTCTTTGGGACTCCTGTGATTCCCAAGGTATGAGTCGAGAGTTGAGGTAACTCAAAGACCTTTCTACCCAAAGAAATTTCAAATTTCTTAGCAATAGAAAGAATTAATTATTCTACAAACTAATAATTTGTAACACAAGAATTTTATCTAAAGCATAGGTGATACTATTATATAAAGATGTTCATTGACATAACATATCATAACGATAGTACATTGGGTATAACAAAAGTAAGAAACCAAGTACGTACTGAAGGACAATAGATATAAATAAACAAAAGACATCCTGACATCTAATAAAAAACTTACTATCGGGGAAAGCAGATCGTAGCAACGACAAACAGATGACTCCTCAAGGCATAACCTCTGAATCAAGATCAGGCTTTGACTCCGGCTCTCAATATGGTTCCTCCTAAACGTATTCCTCCACCAAGAAGGTGTCCTCTATAGGGAAACTTGAAAGGTGGAAAAATGGTATGAGCGACAAAGTTGCCCCAGCACGTTTCGACTAACCCTAAGCTAGTCTCCCAGGGGCAAGAAAACAATTTAGTTACTAAGTTTTGTGTTTTTAAAATACGGTGTGTGAAATGAGTTTTATTTATGAAAATCATGATGCAAAAATCAAGAATTATATCTAACTATGTTTAAATGCATCTACTATATGTCATCTACTAATAGAAAAAATCAAGTAAATCTCCTGATAGTCGCATATCTAAAGCATTGCAATGATAATCAATTGATTTTAGTTCAGTTATAGTTATATAATGACATAATAAATATACATACAATATCACATTACAATACATGAGGTGAGGGGTATTTCTAGTGGGTCCAAACTTGCGACTGATCTTCCAATCAAGATTGGCCTGTCCAGTTGTGCAGAGTTCTACTATGTACCTATGTAGAATAGAACTGAGGTCCCATTAATTTACTAATGAGGGATCCTAACATCGTTGGCTTTTTAACATGGGTCGGGCGTATTCACTTGTCCTGATTTTTTGATGTGGTAATCGTGGCTCCCATGGAGAGTGTGGGGTCGTTCGCAATATGCCATTTTTTTCGTACTAGGTTGTCGTTTGACAATAGGGTTAACGACCCAACTAAACTTAATGGTAGTCAACCATTCGATGATTACAGTCTAGGATGGATCCATGTCTAAACCAGGTATGAACCTCGCGTCTAATGCCTATCAGCGTATATGCAATCTCAAATCCTTCTAGCTACTGACCTCAACCTCTTTACAATCAAAATCAAGGTTTATCGGAAAAAGATATAACCAGTACTTTCCAGACTTCATTGGGAGTGACTATTTCCAAGGCCTCCCATACCATTGGGAGTAAGTCAAATCCATCAACATCTTAAGGTAATTCCTCATTTTTGGAAGAGCCAAGGAATTACCCGCAAGGTAGTTTCACGGTCCTTTTCCGGCTCATCAATTATACTAAAATAATATAAGTATGTGTTTTATTTGCAAGAAATCTCGAAGAAATCGGTGAGATGTTAAATCATCGGTATAATAATTGTTTTAATTCCTGTTTGTTAAAAAGAAAACCAAAACATGAAAACAAAACATTACAAGTCGTTCCCTGGATACCTAGAAATTGCCCGTCAATTCCAATGTCATGTTTCATCTCGATGTACTCATTAAATAATCCATCCATAATCATAAGCAATGTATTATCCATATCCAAGATTGATCGTCCACCATATCACTCTTAAACTACATCACCGGGTATTCATGTGACAAGGACACCTCACAATAGTCAGCTATACATAGTAAATGCACATACTTATATCATTGATAACTTGGAAAATAGAAGAGGTTTCTTTGTTTCCAAAATATAAGTATTTGATAAGAAAATGAGATATTTTTAAGTTACTAAACATGATATCTCATAGTTGTTGAGTTTAGTCCCATATCGGATACAAATTGCCTTGTTTCTCTTGTTATAAGACCTTGGGCCTCTCCACTCATTGCCAATTGGTTTTGAGTTGGACCCCCAAATTTATCAAAGATAAAAGGTTTTAAGTTATAAATTATAAATTTCTTATGGTAAATAGGAAACATTACTACGATTTACAAAACAAAACCTTTCATGGGTGAGATAAGGTGGTTCTAGATTATAAATCAATGTTACAAAACAAAAATTTTCTTTATAAAAATAAGGTATTTGTTTGATGTAAAAATGGAAATATTTGAGAGTTTTCTAGGTAATAAAACATAACCATTTCATGGTAAAGTGATGTGTATTTATATAGCAAAACAAAAATATTGAGAACTTTGTAGATAATTAAACATACACTTCATATTAACATTTCATGGTAACAATGATATACTTCCATATTATAAAACAGAAATATTACATGAATGACATAAGAGTTTTCTATGTTATAAAACATAAACATTACATAACAATTATGAGAGGTAGGTTGTAAGATTCCTACTGATGTTCTTTCTTCAAATAGTTATGTTCCTAGTGTCTAACACGATGATGAAAACAGTCCATAATTTAGAATTATATAAACATTTAAGGATGAAACTTTCTTCTCTAATAATTCTTATAAAAAGAACCAAGTCATGTATAATTAAGCCAAGAAAATTATTCTACAAATGGCAAGTGAAATATAAAATACACTATCTTTTCTTCCTATGTCAAATAAGTTGAATGAAGTAGATTTTGAAAATTATTAGTTTTAAAATCAGCAATACAAGTATTTTAGAAACATGCCGGGTGGCTGACCTAGGGTGAGAAGGTGCATACCTTCTCAAACCGCAAACACAACTCGCAAAAACCCCATTCCTCAATCTCGGTTCCATGTTCCAGTTCCGCTACCTTGAGTTCTTTTTGCGCTAAAATATAAAAAGACTTCATTAAGTATGAATGTCTATAAAACAAAAATATTGAGAACTTTGTACATAATAATACATATATACTTCATATTAACATTTCATGGTAACAATGATGTACTTCCATATTATAAAATAGAAATATTACATGAATGACATAAGAGTTTTCTATGTTATAAAATAGAAATATTACATAACAATTATGAGAGGTAGGTTGTAAGATTTCTAGGTATGTTTTTTCTTCAAATAGTTATGTTCCTAGTGTCTAACAAGATGATGAAAATAGTCCATAATTTAGAAGTATATAAACATTTAAGGATGAAACTTTCTTCTCTAATAATTCATATCAAATAACCAAGTCATGTATAATTAAGCCAAGAAAATTATTCTACATATGGCAAGTGAAATATAAAGCACACTACCTTTCCCTCTTATGTCAAATAAGTTGAGTGAAGTAGATTTTGAAAATTATTAGTTTTAAAATCAGCAATATAAGTATTTTAGAAACATGCCGGGTGGCCGACCTAGTGAGAAGGTACATACCTTCTCAAATCGCAAAAACCCCATTCCTCAGTCTCGGTTTCGTGTTCCGGTTCCGCTACCTTGAGTTTTTTTTGGACTTAAATACAAAAAGACTTCAGACTTCATTAAGTATGCATGTCTATAGTTCATATTCTAGCTAAAGTTTCCTTTACTAATAGATTTTAGCTAAAGTTATATGTGTTCCTCTTCAAAAATGCTTGAAGGTGGACTCTCCTAGAAGAATTGATGTTGTAGTTTCTAAGTGAAGGGAGAACCTAATAAGCAAGAATGGTGTAGGAATAAGAATTGGCTAAAAGAAAATAAAAAATATAGAAGAATATGTAGCAGTGAGAATCCACTTACCTTAATAAGTATTGAATGAAGAGTTTTTCTCAAATACTAAACTAGGTGACACAAGAAGGTTGCTGATTTTTCTTCAAGAATCCTTTAGAACTTTTTAATGGTGTTGAGAAAAGAGCTTTAGAAGAGTCATACACTAGACTTGAGTTATGAAGATTTGTGGAGGATATTGAAGGAGATGAGAGGTCTCTAGAGATGCTTAGGCAATGGAGAATGCATGAAAGAGTAGAGACAGAGAAATTTACCTAATTTTTATATAATGGAGAGAACTATGAGTTGAGGTGGCAATATGGAGTCATATGGACTAAGTAGATGGGGTCAAGTTGTTAGAAGAGCTTGCATAGGATCATATAGGCTGAGATTTAATCATGGGTGGAGATAAACTAACTAGGGTCAAATTAGTTAAATAAGATTAGTTAGAATTTCATGTTAGTTAATGGGTGGTTGGGGTTGGTTAAAGTTTAAAGCAATCATGGTCAAATTAAGTTCTAACTAGGGTAATATGTGCGGGTTAACTAGACACATGTTGCTTAGCTAATACATAGTATCTTTGAGTGAAAATTTGATGTGGTAGCTATGGTGAGGTGGATAGCAATGAGGGTCAAATTTTTAAGTGATTAGTGTGATTGGATGCATGGTAGGTGAGTTGGACACATGACAACCAAGTCTTGCATGCAAGATCATATGTAATGATTTGCAACAATGATGTTGCTTTGAGGTGACTAGGGACGGATTTTTCTATTGTATGCTACATGTAGTAACATACAAAGTTACTCCCGATGGACGAGATTTTGGATCGCTCTTCCGGGCTTGTTTTGAGTCTGATTTTGGCAATTCAATAATCAATTCTCATCTATTCGATGAGATCTACGCAATGGTATAGTTTGATCTCATCGATGATGCTCTGATCAAAGATCGTTGTATAAGACGTTATGCGAATCTCGAGGCAATGCCTTGAGATCCAATTTATGCGATCTAGTACTCTATCTTGCTAGATTTCTCTATATCTTTCTATTGGTCATACTCAATCAGATCAGATTTTTTGTTGTTGTACGTATTTCGAGGTAATTCCTTGAGATTCGTTTCAACTTCAATCTACGTGATCTTATAATCCATCCCAAGTAGTTTTATTTATTTTTCTTTATTTGAGGAGTAATCATTGGAGATGTTTGTACGCTTGATTAATTCCTTGGTTACCTTTAATCCTTATCTAATCTTAGTGCGTATCTCGAGGAATTAGTGAAATACATGGTTATTATTGTATAATCATACCTGTTGAGACTAATAGTTGTATAACCAATAAAGTAACATGAAATAGTTAAATTACAAGTTCTTACTTCTCTCGTCTTGACCGACGAGTCTCGACATGTGTTTCAAGAAAATTCTTGATAACTAAAATCAAGAATCTGAAAGTGATCCGGCCTATCTAGATGAGTATCGTTTGGCGTTATCACAAGAAGTCCACATTGTTTCCCTGGCGATCCATGGCTATGGTTGACGGAGGTTTTTGTGGAAATTTATTCCTTTTATCCTTTGATGGGGTTTTTGGAAGGAGAGGAATCGTAGGACTTTCAAAGGGAAGGAGCATTCACTTCTGGAGGTCATTATTACTACCTTGGGGTTAGTGATCTTTTGGTGCTAGTTATTTCCTGAGTTTTAGACTTGTATTTTTGGGTCGATTATCTTTTTGGTGGGGACTTGGCTTATAAGGGTAGTAGTTGATCCATGTTTTGCGTTATCTATGGAGGTCATTTCGTCCTCCTTTCTTAATAAAATTTGTATTTATCAAGAAAAAGAACTTACCAAAGTTTGAGTATATATTGTAGTAACCTACTTATAGAAAAAAGTATATATTGTAATAACTTGAAAATAAGAGAGCTGAATTTCATAGTGACGGTTCTGCCACTTCTGTAACCCAAGTAGTACCAAAGGCACCTTCTGACTTCAGAATCCAAAATTGGCTATGGACATTCTGCCCTAGTCACAGATTCATACAGACACAAAGGGGTTAAAAAAGAAAGCCCTTTTGGCCCCATCCATTCTTCATGTAAATTCCTTTTCATGGGTAAATCAATTTCCTTGGGAATCTGACATTCATCCTCTCATATCTATTAATTGGTGTACCTGAGATGATCTTTCTGATCGCTCTCCCACTTATCACCTATGAATGCTGTTATGCTCAGTTTTATTTTTCTTTGGCACAAACTTCAGTTTGCATCTAAACTGTGAAAGTTGAAGTATGTCTTGTATTGTTCATTCTTATGCATACCTTTTAAATTTTATCTTTGTTGGTGTTGACACGATCTCTTTTGGTGTAGCCTCTCTTCTGTGGTCTGCCAAAGAACACCTGCCCAAGATGTGACCTCTGAAGCTTCTTCGAATTCAAGTGATGTACGTAGCACAACCATCTTTTGCTTGTTTCAGTTGTTTTGTGAGGTTACAGGTTTCAGGAATTACGGGTCTGGAGGCAACTCTGGTATGGTGCTGCGAATGTGTTTTACTTTTTTTTAATTTTTTTTTTTTTTAATGTATCCTTTTGTATGAAAATGATGCTCATGTGTACATACATTTGGTCTTGCAAATGATCACACGATTGTAGATTGGACAAATGGAGTGTTCAATTTCTAACTGAATGGTCAATGTAGTCAGACTGAAACTTCATGGGTTCTTCTTAAAGGATTCTTGGTTCAGTCGTCGGAAATTTCACATTGTCAAAGCTACTTTCTTCGTCATGCAATATATGGTTTTCTTTTTCTTGTGTTTGGGATTTTCTTTACCCATGAAGAGTGAATACGACCAATTCTGGTAGCTGGCTGATCCAGGAGCAACTCCATGTTGGATGTGGTGACCCACAAGGTGGAGCCCTGTGATGGGGGTGGCCCATGAGATGGGACCTACTTAGGGGATGCCTTGACCTGGTACTCTGGACTCCATGAGATGAAGGAATTAATCTCACGTTTGTTGTCAGTCATGGTTTTTGTGGAGTATTGGTGCTCTCCAAAATTATCCATCTATATCATGTTTAGAGCTAACCTTGTAATGTATGGCATAAGGTTTTGATGATGAACCTACCTTTCACTGATTGCAGGAAAATAGTTTTTGGAAATTTTAAAACACAAGAGACATGCTGATTGTTTTCTTAAGCTGCACTGCTACCAGGCACCTTTGCCAGCGATAGATAGCAGTCTTTGGTTTTCAATTTATTTTTCTGGAGATGCAGAGAAGGTGAATTAAAAAATTATTGCCCCAAGGATCACTTGAGTCTTAGTTTGATGAGAGCTCCTAGAATGAGAAGTCATGTGGAGTGTTCATAGAATCTTTAGGTGGATCTCTACGTGATAAACATTTAATTTGATTGGTGATTTCTAATTACTAAATTTGATAAATTTTCAATTTTTGTTATTCAAATCTACAATATATATATATATATATATATATATATATATATATATATATATATATATATATATAGGGAAATATATATATGGGTAGCGTTCAGCAGCAACATTGGGAGCTAAAATTTGTCCAATATGGCCTAAAAGTTTTGGATTGGGTGAGTTTTTGTAAGGATGATCTCACCCTATCAAAAGTGACTTGCGAATTAATGGTAAAAAATCAAAAATCCACATTTTTAAGCTGCTTTTGATTGGGTTAGAAATTTTAGATTGCGCTATTATTATTATTTTTATTATTATTATTATTTTTTAAGGATGATCTCACCATAAAGATTATTCTCATAAAAAGTCAGCTCAATCCGAAACTTCTAATCCATATAGGACAAAGGTGTTCGGCTCCCAACGTTGGCTGCCGACCGCTACACATATATATGTAAATCTAACGAAGTTGTTTACATATTACAGGATTAGTTGGCTCAAATTGCATCTAAATTTGCACTTCCCTTCAACAGTCAACAATGGTAGGGGTGCAATTTAGTCCGGTTCAATCAAATTGGTTTAGTTTAGTTTACAATGAATTTCAGTTCGCTTCTGGGTTAATGAAGTAGAGAACCGACCAATTTGGTTCGGTTCTTGGTTCATGCCTTGTATAGAATCGAACAAAATCGTTATATTAATAAAATTATGAATATTAATCTATTTAATATATTATAAGCATTTTTATGGATAAATTGTTTTTATTTTTATTTTTATGTATAGATTAATGACATTTTTTTTCTATGG
This sequence comes from Akebia trifoliata, assembly GCF_017979445.1. Taxonomy (NCBI): domain Eukaryota; kingdom Viridiplantae; phylum Streptophyta; class Magnoliopsida; order Ranunculales; family Lardizabalaceae; genus Akebia; species Akebia trifoliata. The sequence goes on from NW_028237412.1 coordinate 790,818, forward strand.
ATGAATCTATGTTACCCGATTCATGGGTTTGCTCAATACGAATTCAGGTACGCAGTTCACCACTTGAGAATGAACCTGGTTCGTTGGGGTAGACAGTTGGAAGATGGCAAATTTTAGAAACAAAAATAAAGGTTTTATTTATTCATTTACATGTTGAAGATGATGGTATTCAGGGGTGTCAATGGGTACCCATTTAACCGAAAATGAATCGGAACTGAAACCTCGGTTCCGGTTCCCTTTTTATTGGAATCCATTAGAGCCAGGTCTAAAATGGAACCAAACGGATAGGAACCGGATTCGTTCGCTGAACTACACGAACGCTGAGCAAATCGTACCACAAATTGGTTCGGTTCAAATCGATTAGCAACTCAGTATATTAATAGAGAATTAGGTAACCCAGGGATGTATAGATTAATAACTCATTATATGAGATTTCATATCCATATTTATTTATTTTTATTAAAAATATGTTGATTCTATGTTTTTAAGATATTGGCAACTCATATAATCGAATCAAACCAAACCGACCTTAACTCGTTCAGATTAGTTTGGTTCTATGGCAATTTGGTTCGGTTTGGTTCTGACTCTCATTTATTGGAACTGACCTAGGTTGGTTTGGTTCCAATTTGGCCTCAAACCGAACCAAATTGCATCCCTAATCAATAGTGACAAGATGGGAGAAGAAAATAACTTGAATTCAGTGGTTAAAAACTACTAATCAGGCTGAGTTTTGGATTGTTGTCAGTAAACCCAGAAAAGTAACTTTACATGCGAATCCTCCCACTAGGTTGAGCTAAACACAAAGAAGCAACTGAATTTTCAAAGAAAAGGAGCACTTTTTTATAATGCATTCAGATGGATATTTTTTGAGGATTTCTTTGAAGGTGGGACTGGGTTTGTCAAATTGAATCGATGTAATTGTCTGTCCTTTTGAGTCCTGTTTCCTGAGTTTTTCATCTTGACCTTACTCTGCTTTTACCAATAAATTCTTTATTTTATCAAAAAACAAAAAGCTCTATGGGTGATTCTTAACCATCAAATATGATATACATATGTCAAAATTCCATGGCTAAGAACTAGCAGTGCACATTGGATCAGGCCAAACCAAGAACCACACTGATCCCGTGTCGTTAGGGTTAGTTGGCTTCGATTTTATAGATAATTGATTCAGTTCTGGGTTGAAAATTTGAAAAACCGATTGATCCAATTTAGTTCTCAGTTCAAGAATGTCCTAGAATCAAACCATATAGAGAAATGAACATCTATTTATTATATTAAATATTTAAATAAAGTCTATGATGCAAGACTTGTGCAACTAATTAAAATGATGGTTCTAAGATTACGAAAAAAAAACTTATCAAGGACAACGAATATTGTAAATTACTAGATTCTACTTCAAAGAAATAAGAAAAAATCCAATAAATAAGTAACAAATAATTCTAAGCAATGTTTTAGTTCGATCGATCTGAATTTAAAATATTAAATTAAAGAATCTTATAGAAGACAGAACTTCCAACTAGCCTAGGGTATTAATTTAACAATATTTGAGAAAATATAGAAAATTAAGACTTCTAAGATTAGATTAATAAAAATAAAGTTTTAGGATTGTTTAAACTTGCTGTAAATTGTTGAGCAACACGTATGAATGATTTTGGGTAAATTTAGGTTGATTCAGTTATGATTTGGGACTGGTTTAAGTTGGACAGCAACATGGTAGTCTGGGGAGAGGATTTGGTAGGTTCTATTATGTGTAGGATCTCTAAAAGAGATTGGTAAGAGCTGACCTAGGGTTCCGAAACAGGAAACTATGAAAAAAATGATTAAAAAAAAAGAAAATTAGACTATACCTTCAAACCAAGAAGAAAATGGAAGATATCAATGATTCTTGCTCACCAAGATGAATGCCCAAACATTCAAGATAGAAAAATCATAAATACTTTAAATTAGCTTTAAAAAAATTCATAAAATAACATAAAGATGTGCTTAAATAGTAAAACAAACCCTAAAGAGAAAAAAGACTTAAGCTACCCTTAAGTGAAAGATAAATTACAAAAATTATCCAATTTTTGTAACTTTCTCTCTCATAAAATTTCAACCTTTAAAAACTTAAATAAAATACAAAGTAAAGTTACTAAATTACCCCAAGCATTTATACTAAGACCTTGGGCCAATAAATATGAAAATAAGTCAAAAACATAAATAAAAATAAAAAAGTCCAAATAAAGCCCTAAACAAAAAATTAAATAAATCCTAAGTATTCTAACACTATGGTCACATGTTAGTCATTTTAATTCAAACAACAAGTCCTCCGTGATCCAAATGCAACCCACATGCACTCTTCAATATGGAGTCTTCAAAAGATCTTTACACATGAGGTCTTCAAGTCCTCTCCATAGCTATTACCAATCTACAAAGAAGCTTGTGATGTTCTCCTCCTATGATAATATTTAGAAGGTGATGATGGCCACATTCCTTCAGAAGAAACTATGAAACATAAAAAGATAACTTGATTGGACATTAATAAACACTTCTTTCGGATTGCAAATAATTTTTCTTTTCAAAGAACTTCACAAATTTTCCTTGAGTAGTCTAGGTGTTGTTATTTGGATTTATTGTAAATCAAGATATCGTCAAAGTAAACTACCAAGAACTTGCCCATGAAAGGCCTCAACACCTATGTCAATATCTTCATAAAAGTACTTGGGACATTGGTTAACCTGATGGGCATTACTAACCACTCATAAAGACCATCTTCATTTTAAAAGTAGTCTTCCATTCATCCCCAGGTTGAATATAGATCTGGTGGTTTACACTTTTAAGATCAATCTTTGAAAAGATTGTGGCAACCGCCATCATATCCAATATATCGTCTAGTCTCTGTATAAGAAACCGATATTTGACCGTGATTTTATTAATTGCTCTACTATCCATACACGTACAAGATCCATCTTTCTTTGGTGTAAGGAGAGCAGGTACGACACAAAGACTCATACTTTCTCTCACAAATCCCTTTTGTATGAGTTCACAGATTTGCTTCCTCAACTCTACATGTTCAATATGATTCATCCTATAATGTGGTAAATTGAGTAGAGTTGCTCTAGGGATTAGATCAATTTCATGTTGAATGTCACGCATGGGAGGGAGTTCATAGGCAACTCACCAGAGAAGATACCTTGTAAGTCTTGTAAAGTGGGCAGTACTTCCAAATGGGAATCTGGTGAAACTTTTTTGGTGACCAGAACATAAATGGTATCCTCATCCTTTCTCTCTCTCAAATTATGTGGTACTAATAATATGAAGGGCTTTAGAATTATTATTTTTGTTCCCCCTTATTCATGTGCTTCTTTCCCACAGTGGTTGGTTTGGGTTGGAGAGGATTCAATTTAATCCTTTTGCCCTCATAGATGAATGGACACGAATTCTTCCTGCCAAATAGTATTACATCTCTACCATATAACCAAGGCCTACTCAAAATGATGTGACCCACATCCATAGGCACAACATCACACCACACTGTGTCCTTGTAAGAATCAATTTCAATAGGAACCTGACACTGTTGGGAAACAGGGACAGATGATGTGTCAAGCTACGCAACTCGATATGGCTGAGGGTGAGCTACTGGCTTCAATCCTAAATGGGAAATAGTAGAGGAAGCTACTACATTTGTGCAGCTCCCGTTGTCGATGAATAACTTACAATTCTTATCACCACACTTGACGTAGTTGTGGAAGATAGAAGACCTCCGTCAATCATCATTTTCTCTAATCTGACCTAGCTCAACCCAACAATTGTAACCATGGCCATGTCTTCCAGGAGATCCTCAATGTCCTCACAATTCTCATCACTAGCTCCTCCCGTGGGCTCATAAACTTCATCAAATTCTCCTTGGTCATTTTCTTTTGTCTCCTAAACAAATAACGCTTTGTTGGGACTTCTCAAGGGAAATTTGCTTTGAAAGTATCCAAACTCCCCATAATTAAAACATTGTAACTGATCATTTTCCCTGAAACTTCTACTAGTTATTCTCTTCCTTTTGATATCTCCAACATTGGGTGGATTACTAGAATTCATTCGAGGTAGTTGATTTCCGAAAATAGGTTTCACCCTCAAAGGGACAGACTTGGCAATAGTCTCACAGGAGTCAACTCTCCTCACGAATTGCTATTTTATGTACCATTCTAATTCTAGCACAATTTGATAAGCATGGTCTAAACTACTCACATCATGGGGTATGAGCTCTTTCTAAAGCTCTGGACGTAAGTCCATCCTAAATCTAGAGAAGATCACGCAAGGATTTTCATTGACATCACAACACATCATGTACTCATCAAAATTTGTGATCCTTGGCAATCATAGATCCTTGTGGAAGGATTTGCCATTGGTCTAGAAGTCTCATAGTATAAGGGAAGATATTTTTCCTTGAGATTCTTTTTCATCTCAGCCCAATTGACAATGGGATATACTCATTAGTTCTCTCAATTCTTCGTTCAACACTAGTCCAAAAGAGTTTGGCTTGGTCCATTAATTTCATCTTGGCAAACCTCACTCTTCGACCTTCAAATATCTCATGCCACTCAAAAAAGTGGCTCATGTTTGAATCTAAAATATGAAATTAAGGGATCTTATCGAAGGTAGAACTTCCAACTAACCTAGACATTAATCTAATAATATTTGAATTGAATATTAGAGAGAAAAAGTTATTAGATTGATTAGCCCTAATTAGGCTATATAAGTATTACATAAGAGAAAGAAGTGAAAAGACTAAAATAACCCTACAGACTTATTTAACACTCCCCCTCAAGTTGGTGCGTGGATATCAACAATGCCCAACTTGGACAAGACATCTTCAAATGAGGTTTTACTAACACCTTTAGTAAGAACATCAGCAAGTTGTTGAGAGGTAGGGACAAAGGGAGTACAAATCTGTCCAGAAACTATTTTTTCTCTAATGAAATGACGATCAACTTCTATGTGCTTCGTTCTGTCATGCTGAACCGGATTTGCAGCTATGTTAATAGCTGATTTATTATCGCAATATAGTAAGAAGGGGACCGGCACAGGAAGACATAAATCAGCTAGTAAGATTTTGAGCCACAACAACTCGCATATTCCAAGTGCCATGGCTCTGTATTCTGACTCAGCACTTGACCGAGAAACCACATCCTGCTTCTTACTACGCCAAGTTACCAAGTTACCACCAACTTTAGTACAATACCCAGAAGTAGACCGTCTATCAGTCACTGAACCAGCATAATCTGCATCTGTCCATGCCTCAATGCGAAGATGACCATGATTGTTGAATAAAATACCTCGACCAGGACATCCCTTAAGGTATCTAAGAATACGATAAACAGCAGCAAGATGAGATGTTCGAGGCGAGTGCATAAACTGACTTACAACACTAACAGCATAGGCAATGTCAGGGCGAGTCATAGACAAGTAGATCAATTTTCCCACAAGACGCTGATATTGGCCAATATCGGACACACACTCCCCCTCAGAATCAGCCAACCTGTGATTCTGCTCAATAGGAGTATCAGCTGGACGAGATCCAAGCTGACCAGAGGCACTGAGTAAGTCAAGAACATACTTACGCTGAGAAATAAATATACCAGACCGGGACCGGGCAACCTCAATACCCAGAAAATAGCGAAGATGTCCAAGGTCCTTAATCTCAAATTGACGTCCTAAGTAAGTTTTGACCTCGGTAAGGCCATCGGCATCATCTCCAGTAAGAACAATATCATCCACATACACAATCAGAGCAACAGTTTTGCCTCGGGAGTGACGCAAGAACAAGGTGTGATCAGCAGAACTCTGATGGAAACCAAACTGATGCATGGCCTTAGTGAAGCGCTCAGACCAAGCACGAGGAGACTGCTTCAGACCATAAAGAGACCGGCGAAGACGACAAACATGTGCAGGAGAAGCAGAAGAAAGAAAACCAGGAGGTTGGACCATATAGACTTCTTCTTGAAGATCACCATTGAGAAAAGCATTCTTGACATCTAACTGAAAAAGAGGCCATCCTCGATAGCAGCAACAGAAAGGAGAACGCGAATGGTGGTCATCTTGGCAACCGGAGCAAAAGTTTCCTGATAATCAATCCCATAAGTCTGAGCATAACCTTTGGCCACCAGACGGGCCTTATAACGAGCAATGGAACCATCCGGATTATGCTTAAGCGTGAATACCCAACGACAACCCACAGCTTTCCTTCCAGACGGAAGAGGCACAATTTCCCAAGTTTGAGTCTTTTCAAGAGCAGTCAACTCATCAATCATAGCTGCGCGCCACTCAGGATGAGCAATAGCATCTGCAACAGTAGTAGGAAGAGAAACAGCGGAAACAGAAGCAAGAAAACTCCGATAGGAGGGTGATAGTGCAGAGTCAGATATATAATTTGAAATGGGATAAGTACAAGTGCGCTTACCCTTACGAGTGGCAATAGGACGATCATCACAGGGAACAGACGGAGGCGGAGCTGGAGGCGAGGAGGCGAGCTGGTCGGACATAGAAGTGATGGTAGTATCACGTGGACGTCGAGTGTAAACCTGCAATGAAGGAGAGGACGAACTGACGGGGGGTGGAGAGGGAGGAACAGGCATGGGAAGGGGAAATAAAGAAGGAAAATGATCATCAGGTGAATCTAGAGGAAACCACTCAGATTGAATGCCAACGGACCCATTATAGTAAGGAGTATGCTCAAAAAAAGAAACATCGCGAGAAATGAAACGTCGTCGAGAAGGAGGATGGTAACAACGGTAGCCTTTCTGGGTAGAGGAATAACCCAAAAAGATACATTTGACGGCCTTAGGGTCAAGTTTAGAACGATTTTGGTCAAGAATTTGAACAAAACAGACACACCCAAAAACACGCGGAGGAAGTGGAAACACGGGACGATCTGGAGAGAGCTTAAAGAGGGGTGTGACAAACTGAAGAACACTGGAGGGGGTCCGATTAATAAGGTAAACAGCAGTAAGAACTGCATCAGCCCAATAGGATTGGGGCACGTTCATGCCAATCGAAATGGCACGGGCTAACTCTAGAATATGGCGATTTTTTCTTTCTGATCGGCCGTTCTGCTGAGGGGTCTTAACATTGGACATTTGATGCTCAATGCCAGACTCTAAACAAAGTTTCAAGACCTCACTATAAGTGTACTCAGTACCATGATCAGAACGGAAGGTCTTGATGGTACGACCAAATTGGGTTTGAACCATAGCAAGAAATTGCTTAAAGATCCCATAAACCTCACTCTTGTGTTTCATAAGATAAACCCAAGTGGTACGACTGTGATCATCAATGAACAAGACAAAATAGCGAAAACCAAGAGTGGATATGACGGGGGAAGGACCCCACACATCAGAATGAATTAAGTCAAACATAGCAGGTGTAGTAGGATTCATACTAATAGGATAAGAAGAACGCACATGTTTAGCTAATTGACAAGTTTCACAAGAAAAATCAAGCACATTGTTATTATTAAATAAATTAGGGAACATGTGTTTCAAATATCCAAAAGAAATATGACCTAAGCGTAAATGCCAACGCATTACAAGAGCCTTATTAGATTGACTACTAATACTACTAAGCTGAAGAGCAGAATGGGTGCTAGGGGAATCGGGAACATCCAGGAGATACAATCCATTCACTTCACGTCCAGTGCCAATCGTCCTCTTCGACTCCAGATCCTGAAAGACACAATGAGAAGAATAAAAGGTTACACTGCAGTTCAAATTTTTGGTAAGGCTACTAACGGATACCAGGTTAGTAGTAAGTTGAGGAACATGTAGTGTGTTAGTTAAGGATAAAGAGGATGTAACAGGTAAAAGACCTTGACCAGCTATGGAAGACAAAGAACCATCAGCCAGGCGAACCTTGCGATGACCAGAGCAAACACTATAGGTTGAAATAGGGAGGACATACCGGTCATGTTATCTGAGGCACCAGAATCAATGATCCATGGTGAGGGAGTGGTGGAAACACTGTGTGCAGATGCAAAGGTACCTGAGTGAGCAAAGGTAGAAACCGGCTGAGATGAAGTCTCTATCTGATTGAAGAATTTTCTGAACTTGTCAAGCTCGGCTTGGGATAGAGATACCGAGTCTGATGAGGATGTAGTAACTGAAAGAGGTGTTGAATCAGTAGTCGACTGAGAAACTATATGAGCTGAAGATCGTTGAGACTGTTTACGTTGCTGATTAGGATGACCATGAAGTGCATAACATCGAGCCTTCACATGACCTAACTTTCCACAATGATCACACTTATGTCGTTGACGGGTAGGCATAGACCCACTGGGGGGTTGTGTAGAAGATAAGCGAGTAAACATAGCAGAATGATCCCCTGAAGAATGAGGTAGGACAGCTGCACGACGACTCTCATCCGCTAAGACATATGAATAAGCAGTCTGTAGCGACGGAAAAGGATCCATACCCAATAAATGAACTCGCGCATACTCAAATTCGTCCCGGAGACCCGCTAGAAACTGAAACTGAAAAACCCGATTCTTATCCAGAATTGACGAATATAATGTCTCATCAAGGGGGTCCTTCCAAGCATAGGATGAGAAATAGAAAGTCAGCTCTTCCCACCGAGCACGTAGCTGTGAGATATAAGTGGTAACTGAAGAGTCTCCTTGGGAAAGACGAGAAATCTCACGCTCCAAATTGAAGATTCTGACATTATTCTGACGTTGTGAGTAAATACTCTTTGCGGAATCCCATATCTGTTTTGCTGTAGAAGAAAACATAAAACCAGCCGCAATGTGTGGTTGCATAGAAGTAACCAACCAAGAACGGACCATAGAATCATTAGCAAACCAATGGGAGTAAGAACTGTCAGTCTGTGCAGGTTGTTTGTCTGTCCCAGTGAGGTAGCCGATTTTCCCTTTTCCACCGATGAACATTTCAACTGATCTTGCCCAAAGGAGATAATTAGGACCATCTAATTTTACGGTAGTGATCTGAATACCTGGAAAATCAGTTGAGTTAGAGGGAAGACCACTCGATCCATTACTAATACCAGTGATTGAAGAAGAAGACGTCTCGGAAGCCATCAAAGACTAGATGTGCTTTAGTTTGAAAAAGAAACTGATCGCAGCACCCTAAAGGTGCAATACACGATCGTAAGAGGCGTGAAAGATGATTAAACACTGTTGTATGTGACCCAAACAACCATCAAATCAATGGTAGGACACCAAGGAGTGGTTCTGCCGTTGTCGTAGGCCTCAACTAGGGGTCCAGGTGCTGTTATGTGCCCCAGAACTTCCCAAACAGCAACCTGCTGTTGATGTACCCCACTAACGATGGCCTGACAGCCACAAACAACTAGCAACTGTCGTTGTTGCAGCCTCCTAAACAGCACCTGCTGTTGCCGCAGCCAAAGAACCAATCAACTGCTGTTGCTGCAATCCAATAAACAGCATCTGGAGTGATCGCAGCCTCCCGAGAATAAATCTGCAATGATCGCAGCCTCCAAAATAAGGTCTGCTGTGATCGTAAACCACAAACTGCACCTCTGCAGTGATTGTAGGTGTTTGCAGCCTCCAACACAGGGTCTGCTGTGATCGTGGACACCTAGCTGCACCTCTGCAGTGATGATAAACCTCAAATAAGGATTCTGCTATATTCGCCAGACCCAAACTGCATCTCTATAGTGATCGTAAGACCCAACTGCACCTCTGCAGTTGTTGTGGAAGTCAAACAACACTGTTGCTGATGTCGTGGAAGTCAAACAGCACTTCTACTGCTGTCGTGGAAGTCAAACAGCACTGCTGCTGCTTTCGTGGAAGCCAAACAGCACTTCTGCTGCTGTCGTGAATGACAAACAAACACTATACTATCATGTTGTTGTTATTGTTAACTCCAAACAACAACCTTGCTGATAGAACAGCCTGATCACAGGCTTCAAACAGATCTAGAACCCCTATCGCATGATGCGATTAGGTGTAGAGTGGAGGAGAACCCCCGTAGGGGTGATGGGGATTGAAGACGAGAAGTGTGGAGGTGATTTAAGAAAGAGGAAGATGATGAAGGTGTAGTAGATGAAGCAGTAGTTGAAATCGAGAGAGCCTTGCTCTGATACCAAATTGAATATTAGAGAGAAAAAGTTATTAGATTGATTAGCCCTAATTAGGCTATATAAGTATTACATAAGAGAATGAAGTGAAAAGACTAAAATAACCCTACAGACTTATTTAACAATTTGAGAAGATATAAAAAAAATTAGGAATCCTAAAGTTAGATCTGGAGTAGGAATAAGGTTAGATTAATAAAAATAAAATTTTAGGATGGTTTAAGCTTACTGTAAATTATTGGGCAGTAAGTAAAAATGATTTTGTGCTGATTTAGGTTGATTCGATTAGGGTTTTGGGGCTAGTTTGGACAGCACAGTGACATAGTAGTTTTGGGAGAGGATTTGATAGGTTCCATTATGTGTAAGATCTCTAAAAGAGATTAGTAAGGACTGACCTAGGGTTTAGAAATAGAAAATTACAAAAAACTACGAAAAAATGATGAAGAAAAAGAAGAAAATTAGACTATAACTGCAAACCAAAAAGAAAATGGAAGATATTGATGATTCTTACTCACCAAGATGAATGCCCCAACATTTAATTAGGAAAACCAAAAATTCTATAAATTGCATTAAAAATCTTCATAAAATAACATAAAGATGTGTTTAAATAGTAAAACAAAACCCTAACCCAAAAAGACCTAAGCTACCCTTAAGTGAAAAATAAATTACGAAAATTCTCCAATATTCGTAACTTTCTCTCTCATAAAATTTCAAACTTTAAAACTTAAATAAAAGACAAACTAGAGTTACTAAACTACCCCAAGCATTTATACTAAAACCATGCCAATAAAATATAAAAATAAATCCAAAACATAAAAAAAATCCACGGTAAAGCCCAAAACATAATATTAAATGAATCCAGTATTATAACACAATGGTCACATGTTGATCATTCTAACTAAACCAACAAACCCAGCTTTATCCAAATGCAACCCACATGTAATTTCCAATGTGGAGTCTTCAAAAGATCTTATACGTCTTCAAGTCCTCTCTGTAACTAACACCAATCCACAAGGATGCATGCAATTTTTTCCTCCTATGATAATATTTAGAGGGTGATGATCTGATTTTAACAAAATTTTCCCCAAAACTCGTCACCAAACCAACCGTCCTCAGCAGATTTTCCCTCCAAACCTACCATCCTCAACCTCTCCCAAACCCATCATCTTAGGCATCTAAGATCATGAGATATGGAGAATGTAATTGCAAGGCTTGCAGATGTAGATCAAACCAGAGGGTTTGAGCTTGCATCCTCAACATGAAACTAAGTTTAGAGAAGGTTGGGAATTGGAGAGCTGTAATGGATGCTCATGGATGCCCTTCAATCTTCAAGCCTCAACACAAGGATAGGGCTTTTGGAAAGTAAAGAAGATGAATTTTTGGGTGAAAAAAAATCAAGGGTCTTCCAAAAGAGGTTGAAGGGAAAGTGAAAGAAATTGAAGATGAGGTTCAGACGCTTGAAGATTTGTGGCTAGAAGTTGAAGATGGGAGCCTTAAGTCATTATATAAAAGTATTTCAAAGGAGAATGAGGTCAAGGGTGGTATGTCATCAGTTTTAAAACTTATGAGTATCTCTAATACTTGGCAAAACATGGAGGGAATTTCTAAATCATCCGAAAAAATTCATTGTTTTTATCCAACTGTGTTTGAAAAATCTGTTGAGGATGATGGGTTTGGCGATTAGTTTTGGGGGAAAAACCTATTTTCCACAACCCAAAACCGTGTACACCCCTACTAAGAACACCCATGAAAAAAGACGGAATTTATGGCCACAAATCACCAATCAACTGAATTAGGTGGACCAGATGTGCATGGGGTCAGTGGGTGACATTATGTTTGTGTTGGCAGAAAGGAAACATACACCAAGGAGTGATACTTACCGTTATAACTTTGCATTGAATCGACTAAGAAGTTGTGGGGGAATGACTCAGCCCTTGCCCAAGTTGGGGTGGATACCTGATCCATATTTTTTGAGGACTCTTTTACTCAAATTTGCAACCATCAACCCTAGGGGAAGTTTCACAATTGTATAATGTACATATTCATAACAAACTCCGATTATTCTACGAGGAAAATATAAAATTTCTTTCTGAGGAAGTGAGACTGATAATAAAATTGATTCTCAGGGTAATGGTGAAAGAACATCATCTTGCCAAACCTCATAAATTGTGTCTCATGCTGCTCGCATAGACAACATCAAATTCGCACCGTCTCCTAATCTCAGCATGTCTTTCACCAACATAGCAAACAATTCACACCACTCCCCAAAGAACTTCAAAAATTCCTGCTTCTTTAGAACGATTCATACTATGGGACTAATTGAAAGCCCACTAAAAAGCAGGCATGATCAATTAAGACAAACTAAGCCCTCTTAAGTATACAACTTCTTCTCTTAGTTTTTTGCAAACCTCACTAGAAATGCAAATATTTACTGTTATTGACAGCCGCTCCACCTGGCCCAATCTACAAATTGCATGCCACCATAAATATTGTTAGCAAATCGGACACCTACAGTAAATGCCAATGCAACAGGAGGAACCCGTTTTGCCAAAGGCAATGATTCAACAACATGTTCTAGTCCATTTATAATCTGGTAGCGAGTGTTTGAAGAAACCGCGAGAAATACACCTGAAGTCAATTAGTAAAGAATGAGTTAGAAATGTCTTTAAAAACCCACAAATATTATTTCAGCATTGGACCTAATAGATAAAATGGATCACCAAGGTTGAATTAGCTAAATATTACTACTTTAACATATCTAAGCAAAGTCGCCAAAATCTACGACTTTTTGAAAAGTCACGATTAAATCATGAGATTTTCGTTCACTGATTTAAACAGGTCTTTTTCATTAAGTCTCGACATTTACAAACTTCACGATTAAATCACGAACTTTGTGACTAAATTGGAAAAAGAAAAAAAAAACAGATGACCTTTGATGCAACTAGTAAGAGATGACCATGATAAAGACGGTGGTGATCATTTTACCGATGTAGTGTTAGATAATAAGGATGCAAATGAAGACAACATTGATTTTGAACGGTTAACGAATCTTAGCTTGCACTCATTATTGTAATCTTTTTTATATTTTGAACAATACAGACCTTAATTGTGTCCTGTGGTTGCTTGTTCTAATTTAATATGGGGTTTAGTGATTTATTGTTGTAATTTATCATGGTATTTGATTACATAATATGAGAACACAACCTAGTAGGAACAATTACACGGTCCTAAACCTAGCTCGATTTTTCCAATTTTACTGTATTTTTCAAAATTTTCCCTTGCCGACTTATTCCCAAACCCCGACTTGGTGACAATGATCCCAAGCACCTAAAAGACTCGGTCATATTATAAACCCAGAAAGCATATTGACAGAAGAACTGGAACCCCAGGTAAATAGCACCATCTTTGTTGTTTGCTATCTAATGAGTAGAGAAGCAGAAGGCAGCCCACTTCATTACTTGGTAGTTAAAACGTTTCATGTCGAGTACATATATCAGATGTGAAATACTTGGTTCAGGACAAGCAGGGGAGATGAAGTCCACCACTCCAGCTTGTCCCATACATTTGGCACACATTCAACAGGATGTGGCTTACATTCTACAGGATGTGGCTTACATTCTATGAGTCTCCCATGCTGTGGAAGAGAATCAAACTGTTGATCTTATTTGTAACCATCTAATTTGTAGAATTTTTTTTTCTCTGGATATAAATGGATGAACCTAAGTACCTAACCATCTAATTTGTAGATCAGTTGACACATTATTATTGAACCCATCTTTTAGTTTTTAGTTCCTCAGTTATTTGCCTTTTTTTTTCTTTAATCTTTTTTATTCCCAAAAAACGATTATTTTTTATGTCTTGTTGAAGTTAATGCAACATCTAGAAATGTGAGCAGTAAAAAGGTCATAATTATCAATTGTAAAAAAGCCTAATCAAATAGACCCAAAACTATTACAACTATTTACAGAGCATTAGAAAAGTGACGGATGAGTAATGAGAAAAATTATGTCCACATCAGCTCGTTGACTAAGACTTGATTCAAGATTATCCTAACATTTAAATAAATAAAAAAAGTAACACCTATGCAAATTATCATTAAAAATGAGTCAACATACCCCAAAGAGCTGCACTTTTCAGTAGAGGTGGCACAGGTATGTCTTCTTCTGATTTCTTTATGTTCCTGACAACGTAAAAAGGAAATATAGTGAGGAATCAACTGTGCTCGAAAAAGAAAATCAGAAAATCAAAAAAAGGAAAAAAAACAATTTTGCAGTGTGTATATTTGAATACAAATACGAAGTCTTATGAATCTTTCACAATCAGCTTCTAATCTTGAAAACCAAATGATGTTACTTTCAATTATGGTAAAAATCATACGTTCATGGTCAAAATTATATGACTGGGATCACATTGTACAGGAACCTCTTCAACCAATAAGGACATTGTATTTGAATCACAAATAGTATCCAAATAATCTAGTTGACGATAGAATCATCCAAAATTGCCCCATTTGATCAAAAGATATGATAAGAAAAAAGGTGTGCAGTGGGCAATTTTAGGTCATCTTCTTTGAGAAGATGCTAAGAAACTAAGATCTAGAGCTCATTGAAGTGATTAGTTTGCAACAAGAGAACTAAATCTACGGTTCTATTTCCCTGCGGATATATCGTTAAGGAAGAGAATAAAATGATCGATCAATCAAAACAAGATAAAATTATCTGCTATTAGTTGCTTGTGGTTCTTAAGGACTAATCCAATAAGAATGGATACATGGCATATTCTCTCCATAAGTCTCCCAAGTTACACGTAAACCCATGCACCATCACATTACAGACTTATTTGCAAATCTTGAGGTATATTTAGGCATTCTTATGCACTTCATGTAGGTTTTATGCAAAGCCTAATTATCTTAATTGAGAAATTTTCTTTGGTGCATGGAGAATGTGAAGCACTAAGAGGCAAACAATCAATCTTGCAATACATGGAGCTAGGGATCATATAAAAGACTTCATCAACATCATTTCTAGCCATGTGGATTCATTTCATCCACTCATTTTGAGAAGACATTACTTTTTCTTTTTACCTACACATTATTCCCCTTTTAGTTCAAGTTCATTATCTCTTTTGAGCTCTCTTTTTCCCCTAGCATTATTTTGAAAAACTTGGGAAAACACCTTTGACTATTTCTTCCCTTCTTTAGTCTTCTTTTCACAAACCCTTTTTCTCACTCTTTACCTACCAAGCTTTTGGTTGGTTTTCATTTCCAGTTCTCTTTTTTGTCTTCCATTTTGAATTTCTCCCAGTTGTCTTAATTTAATCTCTTCTTCTCACCTCTTGAGGGAGCCATCTTTCCACATTTTTCTCTACAAATCTCCTTTTTTCTTTTCTACAACATCTTCTTCACTTGCTTCCGCGACTAGTTCCACCATGATTAGTTAACCTATTAATTGGGACTTGAAATGATGACCATTCCTTCTCACTTTTATAAGATTTTGAGTATATTCACAACCATGGAGGTTTAATTGTACAAGAATTTCTTTCACTTTATTGATGTTTTGAGTACCCACAGAAATCTATCCCGATTTACCTAGCATGTATGATTTGTGGGGTATTGTATGTACTCAAGAGATTTGGGCAAGATATAATGCTCAAAGAGGCTAGTTGCCTCCCCTTGGTAGTCAGACTTACGAGTTCAGACACCCTCATTGTAACAAAATATATATATATATATATATATATATATATATATATATATATATATATTCTAGTTTGATCTTTATAGCTTAAAATACCTTTGTGGAAGAAATTTACCGTACACTTTTATGGGCTTAATGTTTATCTTTGGAGGGAAGACGTCTCTTTTGCTGCTCCTTCCCCTTGTTATTTTCACTCAAAAAGTATTAAAAAAGGAAATGTTAGACTAATCTCAATATCCTAACACCTCATATCCTTGATTTTATCTTTAAACTACTTCCATTTACTTTTACTACATTTTTTGTACTAATTTCATTCTCTCTTATCTATTTGCATTCATAGCACACCCCACACCAACATTTTATACTTCACTTTGTTTTATACTTGTAGGAAACCTTAGTATCTTATTTATCATCTCAATCCGTGTGGAAATGACCTTGGGTACTCCCAAGTATTACTTGTCTACAACTTGACAACATAGTTAACACTCCCCAAGTTATTACTTGTCTACAACTTGACACCATAGTTAGCTCTCCCAGACTTTATTACATCATCATTTTGTGTCTAGGGAATTTAGTGTTTTAATCATGGTTTATTGAGTTGAGGGATACATGCTTGTATTTCTTTGTCATTAAGAATGTGCACATTGAAGTTGTAACAAGCTTTTGGCGTTGTTGCTGGGGATTGACAATCAAGTATTCAAGAACAAGGGTTTACTACATCCACCACTTACATGTATATATGGGTCAGGATCCCTTGACTCTTAAGAATGACTCATGAAAAAACACATGATCCCAACCCTTCAGATGCAAAATCCAATGGTTGAGATTTATCCTCGGGATAAGTATCTCCAAGATTTTTGTTATCAAGATACTCATAAATCTCAACCATTGGATTTTGTGTTTAAAGGGTTGGGACTTGGGATCATGCATTTTTTTCATGAGTCATTCTTAGGAGTCAACGGATCCCAACCCCATATATATATATATGGATCAGGTTCGGCAGCCAACAATAGGGAGCCAACATTTTGTCCTATGTGGCTAAAAAGTTTCAGATTGAGCTGATTTTTTGTGAGGATGATCTCTATGATGAGGAGATTTTTTACTGAAAATTTGTAAACCACTTTTGATCAACTTAGAAGTTTCCGATTGGGCTTATTTTTTGTGAGGATGATCACTATGGTGAGGAGATCATCCTCACAAAAAATCAGCTCAATCCGAAACTTAGGCCACATAGGACAAAATTGGCTCCCTAATGTTGGATGCCGAACCTGACCTTATATATATAGCCCATTTGGCAAGCAGCGGAACTTGCTTGGTTGTAACACTATTTGGATGAACATATGGGTACGTGATTGTAAAAATAGGTTGCAAAGAAATCAAGAAAAAACTATTGATGGTCTCTTTGATAATTTGTTTATTTCGGGAAGTGGGGATTCAATTTATATTCCAACAATGTCGTACCATGAGAGTAACCAAGGTGAGGAGGCTAGGCCCCAAATTAGAAGGCAAGCACTGCCAAGAATGGAGAATTCATTTGTAAGGTATGAACCTAAAACATTGAGAGACTACCTACCATGGTTTTAAATTTCGTCTCGTTTTCGTACAAAACATTTCGGAATTTCAACTTACCAAAACGAAACATGCAATAATCTATTGATCCGCCAATGGTTCGATTTGTTTTGTTTGTATCGAAATGTTTCGTTTGAAACAAAACCTAAAAACCCAAATAAGAAAAAAAGAAAAAATTGAGAGTGATAAATCCAGAGATAGAGAGATCTATAGAGAAAGAGATATAGAGAGAAACCTGGATCACCGAAATTCAGGTAAGCTTTTTCCCTCCTTTTCTTTTTCTGGTTTTCTCTTCTCTGGTTTGATGTTTGCGAAATGAGACTTCAGAGTGAAAGTGCCCATAGGGAAAATCCGTTAGAAAACACGAATCCCGGTGTTTTGGAGTCATCACCTAGTTTAGGTCTAGGAACCATAAAATGACTCTGAATGGAATTCAGGTCGATCTATGATAAAGACAATGGGTAAAGGGTCAGATTACGGGCTTTAGAAGGTGTTAGGCATTGAACCCGCCCGATCAAGAAATTGGTCTCTACTATTATCCAAGACCATCCTATAGTCAACGGGGGAACTAAAGTTAAAAGTAAAAGTTCAGGTCAAATTGGAAAGACCTTGGTCAAAGTCTAATTGAGATATTCAAATTAAACTGAAAAAACCTACCGAGTTAACTCATAAATAAAATAAAATAAAAAGAAAATTAATGGAAAAAAAAAAAAAAAGATTTTGGTGTGGTCGGGCCTGGAGTGACTTCCCAGGTTGCCTATATACCCCAGATATCTTTTGGGATCAAACCGAACGTAATTTGAAATACACGATTTGATGAAATTTTGAAAAACTTTTTGAAGTCAAGGAGTTGACTCGGGATTTTGGATTTGATAAATATTGGAGTTTAAGAAGAGAAAAAAAATTCTAAATAAAAAAAATCTTGAATATGAATCAAAATAGTGAGTTGACTCACTAAGTTTTAAAAACAATTTACTCCCTCCCCCCTTTTTTTGTGTTTTTGGTATCTTTTGCACCTAGTTAAATCGGTAAAAATAACTTGAATAATATAAAAATAAAGGTGACTCACCTTGAGGTCCGATTATTGAGGATCCCTTTAGAAAAAGCCAAGGCAAAACGTTGCGATGGCTTGGGTGCAAAAACCGAGCAAGGCCAAGCTAAAAAGTTGAGGTGATGTAAGAGTTGATGATGGTCGAAAGGGCTGCTGTACATATGATGGTTACTATGATTTTTTGTGGTGGGAAGGTTCGGTTGGGTATAAAAATTTGAGAGAATTAAGTGGAGGTCTGTGGCTGCTATGCAAAGGTGAAGTCAGATGTGGTTGGCTCAGATGGGAATAAAAGAGAAAGGAGAAGGGAGAATAGAGTGTCTAGGTAGGTTGTTGTCAAAAGGAGTAGCCGAAGGTAAGGTTGCTAATGGAGGTGGGGTCTGAGAAGGAGTTGTGAGGAACGTTAATTGTTGTCAAATAAGGTGAGTGGGGGGTTGCAAAACTGTAAGGAAGAGAGTGAGAAGGAGCTATGAAAGGTCGGGGCTGCTACTGGAGCACTGGAAGGAGATAGAGATGATGAATGTGGGGGTCATGGAGGGATGTTAATCATGAAGAATAAAGGCTGAGGTGTGGGTTATGGAAGATAAAGGAGGATGGAAGGGAAGTCACCTGTGGGTATGGGACCCAAGGGTTGTCAACAGATAGGTATCTGATCGGATAGTGCTATATCCGAATTCGAATCCGAAAAAAATATTACTATCTAAATTCGAATTCAAATCCTATCGGATATCACTAACCAAGATTCGAATTCGAATTTGAAAAATATATCGAATATTCGATAATATCCAATCTGATAAAAACCTACAAAATTTTGATTCGATCTATACCATCATCTTCAATCTGTAAAAAACAAATCGATTTTCCTATTCTTTTCAACTTCAAAAGTTGTAATCTTCAACCTATTTCAGTCTTAAAATTAAATAAACTTTGATTTTTGAAAAAAAATGATGAAAAATTCGAACAAAACATCAAGTATTTTTTACATCAACATTGACGATATGGATTTTCAAAAAATAAATCAAGATTATTTTGGTTTGAGGTTGAAGCCGATGGATTTTGAAGGGAAAAAAATAGGGTTTTACTTTGAGAAAGAGAGAGAGAGAGAGGAAGTATCTATCGATGCTCACAAGCCGGAGAAGATGATGCTTATGGAGCTCGCACAATCGAAAAAATAGGGTTTTAATTTTACTTTAAGAAAGAGAGAGAGAGGGGAAGTATCTACCTGGATGCTCGCCGGTCGAAGAAGAGGGTGGTAATGGAGCCCGCATAGTCAAAACCCACCATTGCTGGTTCTTGCGTTTTTGGTTGAGAGAGAAGATAAAGATTTGAAAGATAGGTTTAGTTGTGTAACATTAATACATAACATATATATTTAAATCGGAGCGGATACTATCGAATCAGATTTCATAACATCCGAATTCGTATCCGAAACTCATTCGAATCTTAAAATAACATCCGAATTCGAATTCGATATCCGAAAAATTCGAATAATATCCGATTTTTCGAATCGAATTCAGATTTTCGAATATCTATTAACAGGCCTATGGGACCCGCGAAGGGTATTTACATCATTTTGTCAATTTTTCTGAATTTTGGTGAACAATTTTGTTTGGTCGCAATGTGATTCTTTGTAAGTCTCAATGTTGTATTTTCCTAGTATTGCGAGGTTTCTAGGTCATCGAAATGGGTGACGATCCTAAGCGTACTTTCTACGTCGAGTTTGAATTTGCAGTGATCCTAAGAGTGCGTAATTTCTAAGTTGCGCGTTCCGAGAAGAGAGAGAATAGGGTAGGACTGGGAAAGGACTTATCACGAGCTTTTAGCTCTTCGCATGTATGATGCATTCATCATTAGGGATCTGTGACAATTGGGTGACGAGTTGTCGAATCAGACAATCGCAAAAATGGGGTGTCTACAGAGAGTGAAACCCGTGTTCTCAAGGTTATAAGTGCCTTTGACATTGGTTTTCTCTTGAAGACTAACTCATTTATACAACCCCCTTTCACATTTTGTAAATATTTAAGATACCCCTATGTTTTTAAACGAATGGCATGCCCCTTGACTTAGATATCTTCTGAAAGACCACTATAAATGCTTAAGTTTATGTCTCGGAATGTTTCGTATGCTTCGGAATATTTTGGTATCGTTTTGATTTTAAAAAAAATAGAAACAACGAAACGAGATTTTAAACTTTTCTACTGATGCAAGATAGTGAGGGGGGGAAAAATAAGAGGGCTTAGGGAATTTGGTTTCGGATTTGGGCAACAATAGCGAAATCTCAATTGGCTATATGTTGAAATGTAAAACACAAAGTTTTCCAATTACAACATTTTGAAATTTCGATTAGGGGAAGGTCTAGGGATTAGGATAAAGTTTAAGAGATTTAGTTGGAGGTAAGGTTTAGTGTAATTTAATTATTACTTTTTGCAAGTATGATCACAATCCTAATGAAAATGATTAAAGGTTTGTAGGTAAGGAAATAATTAAGGGTCGAGGTTTGTAGGTTTCAAGAATCTAGAAAGGGGTTTCAAAAATGAAGAACAAGGAACTAAAAGAAAATATAAAAAAACAAAAGAATAGAAAAATAAAAAATAAAGATTAAAAGAAAGGAGTGTTATATTGGCCTCACTCCAAAATGGCCTCACACCACACTCATTGTTGGTAAGATAAAGTTCAAGCTCTCTTTTTATTCATCATACTTCATAAATAAATAAATAAACACTAATACAATCTATATAAAGAAAATAAATTTAAGAGTCCTAATCAAACTAAAACACCAAATAAATAACCTAATTTTCGCAATTTTTTTCTCCTAAATTTTCAATCGTAATAAACTTAAATAAAAGACAAACTTAAATTACTAAATTGCTCCTCAATATTATACTAAGACCATGGGCCAATAAAATATCAAAAGAACCCGAAAAACATAAAATTAAAGCCCGAAAACAGAAAATTAAATAAATAATTAATTTAAAATAACCCAGAACTATAAAATGATAAATCTAGACCCAAATAAGTGAAAACCTAAATAATTACAAAATTTTCATCAGAACCCTTGATTGTTGACTTGATATGTGTTCCGCATTAGCTACCATGGTTCAAAATATCGTCCCATTTCGTAATGTTTCGTACAAAACATTTTAGTTTTTTGGCATACCGAGACGAAACAACAGAGAAAACGAAATATTAAGTGGTTTCGGTGATTTTTGTGTGAAATCAAAAAGGAAAAGGAAAGGGAGAGGGGAGAAGAAGAAAGGAAAGAGAAAGAAAGAGATACCTTGACACGCCGAAGTCACGTCGAGTTCTTCTCAGTGTTAGCTACCTCCTCCTCCTCCTTTTTCTTCTTCTTCTCTGTTTTTTCTATTTTTCCTTACATTCTCAGAGAAATGAAGGGCTGGGCTGTTTTGATTTTTGAACGATGAACAATTCAATGCCCTTAACCTTTGTCTATTATGAAAGACTGCACTATTTAAATGAAATCCCTCCATTTTAATAAATATTTGATACACCCAATGTTTTCAAACTTGTTGCATACCCCTTGACCATAGTCTTCTATAAAAGAATTCTATTAAAACCTAAAAATTAATGTGCCAAACGTATCTAATGTTTCGGCAATGTATCGGGAATGTTTCGATTGTTGAAAAGCTCAAAACATAGGATTGAAAAGAGATTTTAAACCATGCTTGCTACCTACTACCCACTAGGTTTAGTGCTCCATCATGCATTGTCCTCCCCCCTTCAATCAAGGTCACAATTTTGATATTATACCAGGAGTAATCCACTTATTCCCTACATTTCATGGGCTTGAGTTTGAAGATGCCTATCTCCACCTTAAAGAGTTTGAGGAGATTTGTGCCACCGTGCACTTTCAAAATATAACTGACTACTTTATCTGCCTCAAACTCTTCCCATTCTCCTTTAAAGGAGAAAGCAAAGCATGGCTTCACTTCCTAAGACCAAGATCAATTGGTATGGGGAGATATGACAAAAGAATTTCTAAAGAAGTTTTTTCCCACTCATAAGACCAATGCCCTCAAGAGAGCACTTGTGACTTTTACCCAAAAGGAACATGAGTCATATTTCCAATGTTGGGATAGCTTTAAAGAGCTTCTCCAAAAATGCCCCCACCATAACTTTAACCAATGGAGTTTCCTTGGCTTCTTCTACAATGGACTCGCATCTTCCACCTTGCAATTGGTTGAGACCATGTGCTATGAGGAATTCCTAACCAAATAGCTGATGAAGCTTGGGAATTCTTTCAACCATTTGTGGAGAATGCCCAAAGTTGGGAAAAGGTTGAAAAGGTACATTTCCTGCCTAACCCTTGCCTGACCCAAAAACCCCAAATTCAGAAAGGTCAATACGAAGCTTCAATCAATGAGTCCAATACTTCCAACCTCGAGGAAGTGAAATTAGTCACTATAATTGTTCCATTTCCTCAAAAGATTGTACCAAGAGAAAAGAACAATCCAAAATCAAGAGATCTTAGAGCACTTCAAACAAGTCAAGGTGAACATCCCCATGATTGATGCAATCAAACATGGACCATCATATGCTAATTCTTGAAAGACTTATGCACCGTCAAAATAAAGATGAATGCTCAGAAGAAAGCATTTCTAACTGAACAAGTAAGTGTGCTAATTCAACACAACCGCCCACCAAAATACAAGGATCCGGGTTGACCCACCACATCCTGTGTAATTGGTGAATTACCAGATTGAGAAAGCATTGCTTGATTTTGGTGTGAGTGTTCACTTATTGCCTTACTTTTTGAGTGAGCAATTAGGATTGGGAGAATTGAAGACAACCAAGGTGACTTTGCAAATTGAAGACTTACCAGTCAAGATCCCAAGAAGCATAGTTCAGGATGTACTTATCCAAGTTGACAAGTTGTATTTTCTGATGGACTTCATAGTGCTGAACACTCAACTGATGCACAATGCTAGTTCACAAATTCCTGTCATCTCGGGTAGGCCTTTTCTTGCCACCTCCAATGCCCTCATCAATTGTCGGAATGCGATAATGAAACTGTCATTTGGGAATATGGCAGTTGAGTTAAACATTTCCATGTTGCAGGCTACCCAATGACCATGAGGACATCCAAGAAATAAATCTACTTAAGTCTTTTGCCCAAGATAGTCTTCCTCAAATAAGTTCCATGGACCCTTTAGAAGTATGCCTGGTGGACTTCTAGGATTTTGATAATGAGGAGTCCATGAGAGACATGATTGCCCTCTTAGAATCTACACCCTTGCTGGATACTAATAGGTGGAGGTCCAAGTTTGAACGATTACCCACAACTGAGACCAAGCATCTATCCTCTATCGAGTTTCTAAAACTTGACCTTAAGCCCTTACCTGTTGAGCTGAAATATGCTTGTTTGGGCCAAGAGGAGACCTTTCCAGTCATCATTTCATCTGAGATTACTCAAGACCAGGAAGCTAGATTGTTAGATGTCCTTAGAAAACACAAGACCGGATTATGGTGGACTATAGCAGACCTAAAGAGAATAAACCCCACAATTTGCACAAATCGGATTCACCTTGAAGAAAATGTCAAACCCACCTAAGAAGAGAAAAGGTGGTTGAATCCAAACACAAAGGGTGTCGTTAGGGCTGAGGTCCTCAAGCTTTGAGATGTCTACCCCATCTCTAACAGTCAATGGGTAAGTCCAACCCAAGTTGTCACTAAAAAAGTATGGGATAACAGTCATGAAAAATGAGCACAATTGACTTGGTTCTAACTCGGCATACTATCGATTGGAGGATGTGCATCGACCACAGTAAATTGAATGCGGTCACGAGAAAGACCATTTTCCCCTACCCTTCATTGATCAGATCTTAGACTTATCAGCTAGGCATGGTCATTACTGTTTCTTGGATGGTTACTTAGGTTACAACCAGATCGAGATTGCACTTGAGGACCAAGAAAATAAGACCTTTATATGCCCCTTTGGAACCTTTGCATATAGGAGTATGCCTTTCTGCAATGCCCTCGCCTCGGTCCAAAAGTATGTTGAGCCTCTTTTTTAATATGGTTGAATGTTTCCTGGAGGCATTCATGGAAGATTTCTCAATCTTTGGTGATTCTTTTAATGATTGCTTGCATTATCTAGAACTTGTTTTGATTCAGCTTGAAGAGAAGAATCTGGTGTTGAGCTGGGAGAAATGCCATTTTATGGTATCTAAGGGAATTGTTCTCCGACACATCGTCTCCTCCAAGTGCTTGAGGTAGACAAAGCTGAAATCGACCTCATCTCTCGTATGCCAATCCCTAAGAATATTAGAGACATTGGGTCCTTTTGGGGGCACGTTGGGTTCTGTAGGAGATTCACCAAGGGCTTTAGCAAGATCTCCAAGCCCTATGCAACCTCTATCCAAGGATAGTGTGTTACTGGATTCCTCTTTGATGAATCATCACAACTTTTGAAAAGTTGAAGACCCTGTTGAGCACAACACCCATCTTCCAACCCCCTAATTGGACAATCCCATTTGACGTGATATGCGATGCTAGTGACTATGCCATACGGGCAGTCCTAGGAAAACGAAGGAACAAGTTACCCCATGTGATCTACTATGCTAGCCGAACCCTCAACTCAACTACTCCACAATAGAAAAAGAGTTGCTAGCGATTTGTCTTGCCTTGGATAAATTTAGGTCATACCTCATAGGGTCCAAAGTAATATATATATTGATTATGAGGCTCTCAAGTACCTTCTATCCAAGAATGCTTCACCGCAACTCAGTAGATGGATCCTACTCTTGCAAGAATTTGACATTAAGATCAAGAACAAAAAGGCCATGGCGAATGTAGTAGCCAACCATCTCTCTAGACTAATCCTAGTACCTCCTTTGAGACGTCCTCTGTGGCTGAGACTTCCCAAATGAGTCTCCTAAGTATTGTGGCATGCTGATATAGCCAATTACCTTGTCATTGGTCACATTCCCTCCCACTAGACTACAGAAGATCAAAAGAAGCTTTTTTCTTAAGAGCACAAATTTTTCTGGGATAACCGTATTTATTTAAATACTCATCAGACCAAATAATTAGACGTTTTGTGCTTGAGTCTGAGTTCTAGTCCACTTTGTCTTTTAGCCATTCTGTTTCATGTGGAGGCCACTTCACTACCAAGAAGACGACTTTCAATATTTCACAATTAGGATTTTATTGGCATACTTTGTTTCATGATGTTTTGTTCTTCATGTAATACATGCCATAAGTTGAGAAGTATAAGTCGTAGGAACATGATGCCCCTAAACCCAATACTCATTGAAATGTTTATGTTTGAGGCATCAATTCGATGGGCCCTTTCCCTCCCACCTTTGGATATTTATATATCCTTGTGAAAGTAGACTATGTATCCAAGTGAATAGAGGTCATTCCATGCAAAACAAACGACCATTGGGTTATCCTGAAGTTCTTAAAAGAGAACATTTTGTCTAGATTTGGCACCTCCAGAGCCATCATAAGTCATGGGGGAACTCACTTTTGCAACAGGCCCTTTAAAAGTCTAATGCATAAGTATGACATTACCCAGAATGTAGTCACCCTTATCAACCTCAGAGAACCAGACAAGTCGAGATCTCTAACAAAGAGATCAAGAACATCCTTCAAAAGACAGTAAACCCAGATCATAAGGATTGGTCTATGAGACTATTCGAAGTGATGTAGGCTCACAAGACTGCATATAAGACTCCATTAGGGATGCCTCTTTACCACCTTGTCTTTGGAAGAGCATGTCATCTGCCAATTGAGTTGGAGCCCAAAGCTTATTGGGCAATCAAGACACTCAATTTCAGCCCAGATCAATATGGAGTTCAAAGGAAACTCCTACTAAATGAATTGGAAAAAATTAGAAATGACTCTTATGAGAATGCCTGGATTTCAAAGATAGAATGAAAGATTGTCATGACAAGAACATTCTCAGGAAGTCATTCAAAGTTGGAAATAGAGTTCTACTCATGACTCAAGGTTACATCCATTCCCTGGTAAGCCAAAATCGAAGTGGATTGGCCCTTCACTATCAAGACTATTTTCTCACATAGCTTTGTGGAGGTGGATAACCCAAAGACTAGCAAATCCTTCACTGTCAAAGGCAAATGTTTGAAGCCCTACTTAGAGGATTTCACTTCTGAGTTTGTTTCATTGTTACTCTATGATCCTGTTATCAAGATTCATGCCCTTTTTCTTGCATCCCTTGAGGCTTATTGTATCTCTTTGGAATGCGTACATGTGCTAATATTGAAGAAAACCTTAGGTTGTGTCTCTCCCATTCTCTAGTCCTTTTGAATGAATGTTGTCCTTTAAATCCCATCTATTAATGAATGTGTATGAGTCCTACCTTGTCCATTCATTGGGGACAAGGAACAAGTATAGGTGGAGGAGGGACACTTCTTGCAGTGATTCATCTTCCATTCCAAACTTTTCCTTAATTTTTTCTTTTTGGTGTTCAAAATTGAAAAAAAAAAGAAAAAAAAAAAACTCATTTGTTAAGTTGTTGAAAGGTCATTGAATTCCATAATGAGAAAGGGCATGTGGTGAAAAATCAATATTAGGCATATAGAAAATTCAATTTGTGAATTTCAGGATGAGTCCAATTCACTACTTGTCTACTAGACAATGTGCAAAAACTCTTGAATCTTGAAAACTCACACTTCACATGTGGCTCACGCTTGTAGGTCAAGGTATAATACCATAATTGTCGATTTGATGATCACCTAGAGTGTTAAGAGACACCAAGCCCAATGAACCATGACCGTCTTGTTCACTTGGTTCTCGGAGAAGAAAACAGAACTAGGATTACTAGAAAAATAGAAGGAACTAGATAATTTGACCAAGTACACCAAAAAGGGTTACCGTTGTATAGGTCATTTATAAAGAAAGATAAGAAATAAAGAAACAAGAATCGAATGAGATGCTCAAAGTTGATTAGTGTTAGTTTGTGACCAATAAAAACAAGTAGGATAAAAGTCGTTGTAAAAACGTTGGCAAGTTGGGATATCGCAAATAAACCCGCGAGGTATCAAAGCAAACATCCAAACTATTTGTTATTTTGGACAAATCAAAGTGGTTTTAAATCAATGCCTTTGGTCAATCCAATCAATCCTTAGTGGTTGTTACTTTTGAAGTAAGGTAGGAGGACCAAACCTTGATCGTGTGAGCCCATGACGCAGGATATCTACAATTCTAAGTAGTTTCCTAATACTATTAGGATTTGTTTCTATTTTCTAGATCTAGTAAGATTTCTATTTTCTAGTTCTAGTAGGATTTCTATTTTCTAATTTTAGTAGGAAGTTTCTAGTTTGTTTTCAAGTTTTTATTTTTGTCTAAATTCATTTTATACTTTAGGCTATAATTAGAAGTATCCTAACTGAGTTATAATAGGTTTAGAAAGTTTCTATTATATTATAGATAGATTGGGAATGTTAATTTTAGTATTTTAGAAAGTTTCTAAATTGTTATGATGAAGATAGCTATATAAGGAGCTTCAAAAAAAAAATTCAATCAATTCAATTCTCTTTTACTTATGTTAATTACTTTCTAGTTCTTTGCTTTATTTTCTTCCAAGCTATTGTTTGTTTATCAATTGAATCTATTGATTTATACGCTTTCGCTACGTCAAGTATCAGAGCTCTTTCTAAGATCCACAAAAGATGGTGAAGGTGATTTTGTCACAAAATCTTATCTAGAAGTTTAATTTGAAGCTCAATTTGAGAGGCTTGAGACTAGAATTATGGCTAAATAGAATTCCCTTCTAAATAGGCCAAATTCCCTCAAAACCTAGACGTTATCCAAAATTCCAATCTTGCTCAAATTGCACCCTCTCAAGTTGCATCCCATGTTCCCCTAAACCCTAAAACCTATACTCCATCACCATCCCATAAAAATCCTTCCAATAATCCCATTTCCCAACCCCAAAACACCTGGCCAAACTCACAATTAGGCCAATTCAACTATGTTGCAATCCTCACACAAATATCCCAACCCCTCCACCTTGCGGTCTCACCTCTATGACACTCCTACATGCTTTCTCAACCATCCCATACCCTTCCCCATCTAGTGCACCCTTCCGGAATTTTTTCCAACACCCAACATCCTCCACAAATCAATATCCAAAAATATATTTTAATTTTTGGATGAAAACGATCCCTGTCTCACCGGAATCCATCAGATCGAATATTGGCTTAAGACGAACATTCCACAATTCAATGGCCAACTCTACATTGAGGATTTCCTTGATTGGTAGTTTACTATGGAGTGTTTCTTGGAGTAAAGCATAGGCGTTCCAAATCCTATGAAGAAAGAGATTTGGCGATAGTCTACCATAGTAAGGATTGTTTTCCAATAGGTACTTACAACAAACTAAGTTCAAGACGATAGATCCATTCTGCATCCTCAAGAAAATTAGCAATAATAATTACATTGTCGACTTATCGGAAGATATGCACATATTTCCTTACTATCTTGACGATGGTGTTTCTTTATCTATGTTGAACTTAGGAAGAGTTCTCTTCAAGAACAAGGGCTTGTTGTAAGACATCTACAATCTAAGAAGTTTCCGAATTCTATTAGGATTTGTTTCTATTTTTTGTTTCTATTTTCTAGATCTAGTAAGATTTCTACTTTCTAGTTCTAGTAGGATTTCTATTTTCTAGTTCTAGTAGGAAATTTCTAATTTGTTTTCAAGTTTCTATTTTTTTGTCTAACTTCATTTTTTTTTCTTTAGGCTATAATTAGAAGTTGTTATTATGTTATAGATAGATTAAGAATGTAAATATTTAGTAGTTTAGAAAATTTCTAAGTTGTTATGATGAAGTTATCTACGTAAGGAACTTCCAAAACGAAATTCAATCAATTTAATTCTCTTTTACATTATCTTAATTCCTTTCTAGCTCTTTGCTTTATATTTTTTCAAGCTATTTCTTGTTTATCAACCAAATTTATTGATTCACACACTTCCGCTACGTCAACCTACAATTCACTATGCACTCAAGTTCAAAAAGTTATTGAGATCTTGTAAAGTATAATAGTGAGTGGGATTTGCCTTGATTACTAATATTGAGAATTGGATTCTTGGCCAAAAAAATATTTCATAACAATGTGCCCCCCAAGTTTTGGATCTTATTGATTTATCGGACACTTAGCTTCACTTCTAGTTGAGAGCAATACCTCCATACTTGTTTGTTTTCTTTTCCTAGTTAGAATTCCTTTTCAATTATTAGTGTTTGATCTTCTCCTGAGTTTGAGATGAAGATGTGTTCTGAAGAGGAATCAATGCATATTTCATTGTTACTTTGCCTACTTGAGGATGAGTAAGATCCAAGTTGGAGGGCGTAAATACTTGTTACAACTTTAATGTGCGCATTCTTAATGACAAAAAAAAAATATAAGTATGCATCTATCAACTCAATAACTTATGAATAAAACACTAAATTCCCTAAACAATAAATAAAAGACGATGTAACAAAGTATGGGGATGCTAACTAGGGTGTAAAGTTATAGACAATTAATACTTGAGAGTACCCAATGTCATTTCCACAAGGATTGGGGTGGTAAACAAGATATTAAGGATTTGTACAAGTGAAAAATAAAGAAATGGAAAAGAATATGGGTGAAGTGTAAAATAATGGTGTGAACTATGATATAAATGTAAATATATATAAAAGAGAGAATGGGAATAACGAAAAAAAAAATGTAAAAAATTAAATGGAAGTAGTTTAAGGATAAAACTAAGGATGAGAGGTGTTAAGACATTGAGATTAGTCTAACTACTCTCCTTTTAATACTTGTTTAGTACAAATAACAAGGGGAAGGACCAACTAAAGAGTTGTCCTCTTTCCAAAGATAAGCATTAAGCCCATAAAAGAATAAACAAGGTAAATTTCTTCCACAAAGGTACTTTAAGCTATAAAGACCAAATTAGAAAAATCTAGCGTGTAGGTATTTTGTGTATTTTCTAAATACTTATGATACTTGATAGACTAAGTCAAAGACTAGGTACACAAAAACTTACAAGAGAAATAAATGAAACACCTCAAAATTCCATCAATGTGCAAGATCTCTTATAACAAAACATAAATGATGTAAAATGTAAAAGATACCTCAAAACATCAATAAAGTGGAAGAAATTCTTGTATAATCAAACCTCCATGGTTATGAATACACTTAAAATCTCACAAAAAGGAAAAAAGGGAATTGACATCCTCTCAAATCCAAACTAAAGGCTTAGCTAGTCATGATAGAACTAACCATAGAAGCAAGTAGAGAACTGAAGAAGAAGATGCTCTTGAAAAGAAGAGAGATTTATAGAGAAAAATGTGAAAAGATGGCTCCCTCAAGAGGTGAGAAGAAGATATTAAATAGATAGAAGCAGGGAAAATTCAAAATGAAGGGCAAAAGGGGGAGAAGGAAATGAGAACCTACCAAAAGCTTGATAAGTAAAAAGTGAGAAACGAGTTGGTGAAAAGAAAACAAGAGATAGGTAAGGAGAGTCAAAGGTGTTCTCCAAAGTTTCCCAAAATAATGTTAGGGGAAAAAACATAACTCAAAAGAGATAATGAACTGGAGTTAAAAGGAGAATAATGGGTAGATAAAAGAAAATGTGACATCTGCTCAAAATGAATGGATGAGATGAATCCACATAGCTAGAGATGATGCTCATGAAGTCCTCTAGATGATCCCTACCTCAATGTATATCAAGGTTGATCCTTTGACTCTTAATGTTCCACATTTTATTTTATTTTATTTTTTTTAAAACCCTCAATTAGGATAATTAGACTTTGCATGAAACCTACATGAAAATGTCCAAATACACCTCAAAATCTGCAAAAGAGTCTACAATGTGATGATGCATAGGTTTTCATGTAATTTGGAAGATTTATGTAAGAGAATGCCGACAATACCCTTATGATAATTGGGATGATATGAACAAAATTGGTCATTATCAGCGGTACCTAGTAAATATCCTCCAATGCTCAAGTTAGATTCATAATTTTTCAATAAGAAATCCAATTTCTTTGAACAAGCATCAATTTACATTATTTATAGGTCCCAACTCCATTAACCTGAATTTAGCAATTTCCTACCATTAAATTTCTCCCCATGATCATCTTTCGATATTAATAATTTGTATTTATCCTCTTATAAGATTCACACCATCTATTATGTACTTCATCGCCTTCAGAAAATGATGATGATAGCAACACATCTTGTTGGGCTTCCCCAGGCATCACATACGAAGGGTTGTGCCTAAATGCCGTTAAGCTCAAGGTACCACTTGTTTCCCATGCCAAACCATTAGTCACATATGGGAAATTATCCACCTCCATTAAACACAGGTCTTTAAGAGACATGTGTCCAGCTAAGGCACATTGTATACTTTTGTTCATTCAACTACCCTCTCTTAGGGTGGCAGAAGATATCTAGGGCCTTGAGAATCCTTACAGACACTCGCCTTAACAATTATTTTCTTTCAAGGTGACAACTATCTTCATGTTTTTCAACACACTGATTTCTAAATCGTCTCCATGATGAGACTTTATTTTCGTGGCTGAATGCCTTCCATGTGGTGACATTTTCACTTCCTATCCATTCTCCTCTATAAATAGATGAGTCAATACCTGACTTCTCCATTCTTTACATCACCATACTCATTCTCTCTTCTTCTTATCCGATTTCTCATAGTTCTCTTTTGCCGCTCTAGTTCTTTGTCCTCAGATAACTAACTTTTTGTAATTGTTATTTCCCTTTGCTATGAGCCACAATAAACTAGAAAAGCTTACGATGAAGTACCATAGTCCAATCGGAGTAAATTTCTGGTGGGCCTTTAGCCAATTGGTATGTGGGGCAAACAAATTCTATGGTAGCCAATTAAATGATGGTTTGTCCTTTCCTACCCATTCTTTATCAGGGAGCTTTTTGGTCATTACAACCATGTTTCCAGACAAAAGGCTGGTAATTCTACAGATATGCCAACAAAATTATCGAAATGAACCAGTTAGGAGTGAACATGACGTAGGACATGATGCCTAACTAAACGGATGATTAGAGATCCAGATAAGATTACCGAAAAGCAATTGAAAACATAAAGTAACCCTGATTCACCTAAAAACACAAGAATATCAAATGAATAATTATATTAAAATTTCCAAGGCACTCACAATCCCACAAACAAAATCCTTCAAATAGGAAGAGGAGAGATGCCAATGGAAGATTGGACCTCCATTCGATTAGAATTCAGTTTTAATCCAAGTGTGTCTCTTAATCTTTCAAGGATTTTGAGAAGAAAAGTTGGGGCCAACTATTAGGGAAAACTTAGGTGTGCGGATTGCAATTTTTAGTTGGTTTAATGGACCCTAGATAGGGTTTGGTTGGGTTAAAAAGGTGTAGGTTGGTCTATGGTTAGGTGTAGAATAGGTTAGGGTAAGATTTTGGGCCGGTTGGGGTTTAGAGGGGCTACAACACTAAATCTAATTGCAGTATGGTTCTGTTATTGAGGTCAGGCAGCAACAAGGAGAGTATAAAAGGGTTCGACAACATAGTAGATGGATCGAGTCTGGTTTGGCAGCATAATAGATGGACCTGGTTCAGTCTGGCAGCACTAGGAACTGTTGGGGTGGTCTGGATTTGTGATTGTGTAGGGACAACAGCAAGGAATTTAGATGTGGGGATGGATTGGCTATTAGGTTCAGCAGTTTGTGCTGGTAAAAACAAAACTAGAAAATGAAGGAGGTGAAGAGGAAGAGGAAGAGGAAGAGGAAGAGGAAGAGAATAATATGTATTGAACTTACATTGGCTTCACACCAAGAACAAGTGATGGTTTCACACCATGTACCCCCACAAGAAAACCTGCATATTCATTCATTCATTCCCGCAAAAAGAGTCTCTACAATCAATATTTATATGTTTTCTAAAACCCTAGGACTAATCTCAACCATTAAAACTAATCTATGGCCAAAATTAAAGCATAACATGACTAAAAAAATAAATTATTTAATTAAAACTCCCTACAACTAATAAAAATTAGTTCTAAGCCACTAAAACTATCATAATAGTAAATAAACCTATAGCTGGAAAATAAATAACAAAAATATCGCTAGCTGAAAAATAATAAAATAAAACCTAAATGCCTAAAACTGGCCCATGGACCTGATGTCCCTGTCAAAACATCTCCTGCCAAGACATTGGACTGCAGTACATTCTTAAATTGCGTCAGAAGACCTGAGCATTTCTTCTATCCCTTCACTCCAGCCAAGACACCTTTGTCACAAGCCTTCCTAATTCTGATAACACCTAGTTTAAAGACCCATTTATTGTTTTCGGGGACTAGGAACTTGGCTTTCGTCCCAAGTGTGTTGGCCCTGCTGTCCAAATAGATTTCAATGGTAAATAATTTTCTTTTCAACAATTGATTTACCTTCAATCGCCACTTTTTTACTATGACGTTAATTTTGATCCTTTTTTCACAGCTATCAACAATACTGCAACCACTTCCGCAGCTCCGGTTGAGAAACGCTCTCCTGTCACTCACAAGAAACATCCTCCCACACTCCCGAAACTACTAAACCCTCCAGTACCCATAGCAACATCACACCTCCTGCAACCAAGATGACATAAACCTAAACAATTTCAACATGGCCCCATCCATCCTGTTTGCCATCTCATCAAGCCCGTGGGTCGAGTCTAACTGCCCTCCCAAAAGGGCTAGGCATCTAATGCCTCCCCAACTTGTCACTACAGGGATGGCCAGCTCATTTCCATCCAAGCTGCCCTCACGACATACAGAAGGTGTATATAAACGAGACATCCAAGCCCATAGTGAACTCAAAGAATTGATGATGCTACAAATTGTCAAACATTGAAAGGCCCTATGCCTTCTAGAAATTCTATAGAGAATGAGGAGAATCATCAATCACTGAACAGAACCTAGATTACCAATTCAACAGAAATATAGTCTAGTAGAACAATACATTTGCTCATCTTCTCAAAAGGTGGTATCAATAATTCCAATTTCCACATTATCTTTCACTATCCTCCAATTAATAAGAAGACCCATAAACCACAAAGACCAAAGATCTTCAAGGTCAGAGGCCTACCAAAATAATATCAAATTTAAGAAGATAGCTTGTTTCCGCACAAATAATTTCTTCCTTAGTGGCAATGTGTCATGTTAAGAAACTATGAACAGAAAATACATCTTGATTTTCAAAATCCACGTATCATATTTCTCTAGGTTAAACATAAAGAGGAAAAGGAAGATATTGTCACTGAAAAATAGTTTTCCATTCAACATAATTCACCACGCATATGATTTCATATGAACGAAATTTAAGCAAACCTGAACTGAGGGTTACGCTTTAAAACATGTAAATTATCAATTCTTTATTTAAAGTTAAAGCAACCAATAGAAATATAGATCAACGGCCATTCTGACAAACGAATCATAAGAGCTACAAGAAAATGGCTGAAAATAGCTGAAGCTCAAATGTATAACATTATAAGCAAATTAAATAATGTGTTTCAGTACAAAACCATTAAGGGAGTAGGCAATGTGGCAACTAAAAAAAACGTATGCAGGATATGTCAATATAGAAGTGTACCGTTTGGCAGTCATGATTAAATTGGCAATGCCTTGTCCAATAAGACCACACACAAACCCAACAGATCCATATAACACGCCCTGAATCCAGAATATGTAAATATAATGCATGATAAGAAATAATTTTCAACATTAAGAAACATAAACAACAACTCATATTGATCATTAAAACGCTACAAGAAACTGATAATAAAAAATGCTACTAGAAACTGAAATTAAAGTTGGTCCTGTAGTCTAGCCAACTGTTAGAAGGAAATGAGTTACCTTATAGAAGTAGGTCGCAACCCTTTGCTGTATTGAAAACCTACACCCTGGCCTTTCAGCTTCAAAGACGCTGCATGGGAAGAGCACTTGAAACATTGAACAAACTTTCTTCAATATCTTATGAAATTGTAAATCACAAGCACAACATGAATCTGGCCAAGAAGCATGACACACTAACTAAGGGGATTTTCAGATTCAGAACAAGCTAGAACAAGTGAACCAAATTATCTTCATTAAGATTACAATTAGAATGAATACCTTTTGGCACAAACCAGTTGATCGGATCAGATATAGCAAAAATTCTAAATGGAAAAAGTTTAAGATCAATTTGGGTTTTATAAAAAAAATTCAGCAAAAAAAAAAAAAAAACGTTGATAAAAATTGAGTATCTTCGTAATGTTTGTGTATGGGATAGAATGTAGATTGAATCATATCCCTACACATGGCAGGGAGTTGGAAGGGCAGGAGAGATCATAGTCCGGTATAGTCCACCCCAGGGTACTTGTGGTCCAAATCAATTTAGCTTGGCTAAGCTGAGCTGCTTACTTATTTGGATGAGCAAAACAGGTGGTTGGGATGAGCTCAACCATGTCTCTAGTCGGAATGGGAGAGTATCCCAAGAATCTAGGAATGGTTGACCGTATTAATCACGTTCTTTCCTAAATAGATAACTTTCTACTTGCAAAGGCTTTCCCTTAATGAACCCGAAAATCCACGAAGGGATCATCGAGAATCCCCTTAAGGAAAGGGGT
Source organism: Akebia trifoliata (assembly GCF_017979445.1). Lineage (NCBI taxonomy): Eukaryota > Viridiplantae > Streptophyta > Magnoliopsida > Ranunculales > Lardizabalaceae > Akebia > Akebia trifoliata. The sequence goes on from NW_028237412.1 coordinate 826,824, forward strand.
GACGTGTATTGAGAGGGGGTTAAGGAAAGGGATTAGCCTATAAATAGAAGAAGCGGTCACACAGGAAAGGACTTTTGGGTGGTTGTCTAACTTTTAAGCCATTACTTTCTGCAACTTTGATATTAACTCAAGTGTCGGAGGGTATTTGGTAGGTACCACACCAGTGCCCCAGCTCAGCGAAAGAAAGCAAATTCACCATCAAAGCTAACTTTGAGGTGTTCAAAGCATATTTAGGAAAATGCCTCTACAGTTTGTATTAAAAATATAAATCTTAATAATTCAAGAATAATAGAAAAGTTATTTTTCTAAGTCCAAAAACTCCTTAACTAAACTTCTTTAAATTGAACTGTCATATCATATGTTTCCTTCAAATCAGGAAAAAAAAAAAACTGTGTAAGGTATGTGAATAATTCATGAACTTATCACAAGGAGCATGAAATAGTAACCTGCTAGGTAAAGCTCCACAAGCATGTTGGATGCGTCCAAACAATCCTTTTGCTAAAGATGGCTGTCCAATGCGAGCATATGGTGCTAATAGACCAACTAATGCAATGTCAACAACCACTCCAACCAAAATGTCCGCTGCATACAACTCAAATTCCGCCCAGAAATCTTTTCCCCTCTTTTGAACTTCCGCAAAGGTTGCACAGCATGAATCAATAACTACCTGCAACGTTGAAACATTAGTTAAGATGGATGGGAGCCCTGATCACCATAGAGGTTGGTAGTGACTTCATTTACACCGTACATGTTGACTGTTGATCACATTTTTATGAGTCATTCAATTTTAGCTCTAGATCATCCTTTAGTGGATTTTCAATTCCTGGGTGGTGAAATTTTTGGGCCAAAACATACCCATGAGTAGCAAGGTTTATAATCTCATCTCGAAGCAATGTTTCAATCAAGAGAAAATACAATTCTGTCTTGACCAAAACAATACTGTTTCAATCAGAGTTGATGTTTTGTATCAGTCTCAACCAAGTCTACATTCAAGATACGACACGATATTTTGAACCATGGGCATGATTAAACTCTGTAGAACTTCACTCTACCACATTTACTTTCTGTAATCAAATTCAGTTTTCTTGACAAACCTCTGTTCCAACTTTAAAAAGGAAAGAAGGATCGGCGAGCATCCGATTACGAAGCAAAGAACAAGACCTCATCCCAACACCCAAAGGCCAAACTGCCCCCTACAATTCAATTATAAAAATATATATATATATATAAAAAACTCAAATTATTTGCAATAGTAAAGTTAAAAAAAAAAAAAAAAATGGGTTTCATCATAATCAAAAGTACCTGCCAATCCAGGTATCTAAGAAGAAGAACTTTCCGAATTCCAACAGTCTTCGCCGCCTCTAACATATCCGAAGGAAGACTAACCCCTTTAGCTTCCATCTCTTTAATCACCTCTTCAAACCTCATTATTGGCCCAAACTCTTCTTCTTCTCCACCATCTTCATCATCACCACCACCATCTCCTCCAGATGGAAATTTCCCATCACCATTACCATCACTGCCATCGAAAGAATCTCGATCACCGCCTCCACTGTCAGTATCAGGCAAAAAACTAGCCTCAAGAACCCTAGAATCATTTTCTAAGGAAATTTCTCCTTCACTATGTAACTTAGCAACTTCGGAATCATAATACTCTGGTTCGATATTTGGCTCTAACATGCTCGAGAGCTTAAATTTCTGCTTTTCTCTCTTTGTAAATCCATTGTATCTAGAAGAATTTGCAGAATTTCTGAACTCGATTTTACGATTTGTGGAACATCGAAGTGTATTTAGGTGAAAAATCAAATCTTTGCTCACAGAATCAGTATCAGATGATAAATTGGAGATGTTTGACAAACCATATCTTAATGAAAGAATCGCCATTACGAATCCTTACTGTTAGATCCTTTGAGAAGACAAATGGTGCTAAGAATACAGATTTGAATCTCAAAGACTTCAGATATTTGATTCCTCCGTAATTCTCTGTAAAAAGATAGAAAAACATCTACGACGAAACAGGGGAATGAATCATATAAAAGTTTTTTTTCTTTTTTTTAGTTCGATTTGATGGGTATTCTACCTTTCATATTCGATTTTCTGAAAAGTGTGGGCATGAAAATGTGGCGGAACTAATGGAGTCAGTGAGTGTAAAGTGTGTAACTAACAGCGCAGTGTATTTCATAAAATGGTTCGGATTTTATCCGAAATCCGAATGATCAGAAACCGAATTTAGCAGGTTTGGACTTTGGACCCTTAGAGTAGACCCCATAAAAAAAAATGGGCTAAATATGGGTTGGCGTCCCTCCGCCGAGATCCGAATGATATTCAAAATATTTTTTTTTTAACTACTTTAACGTAACATGAATTTTAATATAAAAAAAAAAAATTATAATTGTAAAATAGAATAGTAGACCAACTAAAAAAGAAATATAACAAAAATAATGTTGAACGATCCAAAATTATCCAACATGATTGAACCAAATTAAGTAATTCGGTTGGATTGGATTTAGTGAAAGCAAAATGGTTCGGATATTTGTTTAGCTTGTAGGATCTAAGTTGGAATCGGCTACATTTATGATTAAAAAATTCAGATCAGGATATGGATATATTTAGATCCGGCTCAAACCCAACCCATTTAAGCCCTACAAGATGGAAAGCATAGTGTCATGTACTTGTGTTTGCTTGCTTGTGGATGATCAATCACACTAAACCTAATGAGGGTAATTTGGTAATGAGAAATTTAATTGGCAATTAGAAATTTAATTGGCAATTTATCACTTCCCTAATAAAAGTTATTGCATGCCATTTATAATAGGAATTAACATTTTTACATCAAATTTTTATTAATAATATTTAATGTAACATGAATTTTAATAAAATAAATTAAATTAAATTATAATTGTAAAATAGAATAATAGACCAACTAAAAAAGAAATATAACAAAAATAATGTTGAACGATCCAAAATTATCCAACATGACTGAACCAAATTAAGTAATTCGGTCGGATTGGATTTAGTGAAAGCAAAATGGTTTGGATATTTGTTTAGCTTGTAGGATCTAAGTTGGAATCGACTACATATATGATTAAAAAATTCAGATCAGGATATGGATATATTTAGATCCGGCTCAAACCCAACCCATTTAAGCCCTACAGAGGATTATGGAGGAATCAAATCTCTGAAGTTATTTTTCAAACATCCCCATTTAAACCTAATGAGGGTAATTTCGTAATGAGAAATTTAATTGACAATTTATCACTTCCCTAATAAAAGTTATTGCATGCCATTTATAATAGGAGTTAACATTTTTACATCAAATTTTTATTAATAATATTTACAGAAGATGTAAAGGCCGCAAATTACTACTATCGACTCAAAAAATAAAAATTAAAAATATGAAGTTGACATCAACGATGGTATCTTCTATGACCTCTTGAGGTTGATCATCGTAACTCTTCACTCTTTGATATTTTTCCATTGAAGGAAAGAAAGTATCCAGAGCTAACGTTATTTCTAAAGTGAGATAATGATATTCTCACCTTATCATGGGCAAAATTACATAGACTAGGGGGGTCATGGCCCCCACAAAATTTTTAAAATATATTATTTTATAAATATTTCTGTAAACAAATTAGATTTTCATGAAAACATACTACTACTAAAATAAGTTTCTCACATATGTTTTTAGTAGCAATATGTTTTCAAAACCTTGGATCAAAACAAAAACAAAAATTACATTTTTATTTATTTTGATTTTTTTTAAGATTTGAGTTTTTCCATGAAATCTAGAAGGCTGTAAACAGGATTTGAGCTCAACGACCCTTAGAGTCTTACTAAGTTAGTAAGGAAAGTGTTTTTGATCATATGCAAAAGCATATACTTATTTTTAATTTAAAATATTAATTGATGGGATTTTAACATTACATAGTGAAAAGATTCGTTTTGTAATTTTGAAAACAACCAACATAATCACAGGGTCATGTGATTGTAATTCTCTTGATTTTTTACCAAAATGGTCTTGTTTAAATAGAAAGGTGAGATCCGAATTTTAGTAGCTCCTTCCACTCTACTTTCTCTATAAGGATGTTATATTATATTAACTAGTGAACAATATTGTATTTTATTAATTGGTGAGAGAGGTGTCATTATTTTTTTACCTAACTTTTAATACCCCATACTTCCCAATTTTCCCTCAGATTTGTCTCTTTAAAGAGCGTCGATTATAGCTTTGATAGTAGATACTTCTTTTTTAATTTTGTAAATATCTATACCAAAGTTGGATACAAATATTTTTGTAAAGAATTTAATGGGTTATAAAGTACCTTAAACTTATATATAATCTAACCTTAGTTAGTAAAGTCGTTGGGTGATGATACCAAAGAACTGGGTTCAAATCACGCTAGCACCAATTTATTGAACTCATTAAAAACAAACTTTGTGAAGAAAAAAAAAAAAGAATATGTAATACAACTTCTATAATATACATGGGGAAGCTTTCCAAGGCCCTAAAGAGAGCCAAACAATTTCCCATTAATTTTTTATAGAGATCATCCTCACAAAAAATCAGCCTATTCTGAATTTTTTATAGTTTACAAGTTGAAGAATCGTGGACTGTCTGATTTTTATAAATCACTTTTGATGGGATTAGGAATGAACTAATTTTGGAGAGGAGGATCTCCTCATCGTAGAGATCATCCTAAAAAAAAAATCAGCCCATTTCAAAACTTCTAACTCATACATTGAAAAAAATGGTTAGCTCTCTTTAGTGCCTCCAAACGCTACTCATATATATATATATATAGATATGGGGACGGTAGTTTTTGTCTTATATGGGTTAGAAGTTTTGGAATGGGCTAATTGTTTGTGAGGATGATATCCTCATCATAAAGATCATCCTCACCAAAAATCAACTTATTCCGAAATTTCTAACCCCATCAAAACTTGTTCACATAAAAATTGACGGTCCACAATTCTTCAACTTGTACATTAGGGTTAGAATGAAGTTTCAAAATGTGATGATTTTTGGTGAGGATGATTTCCTCACAATAGAAATCATCCTCGTAAAAAATCAGCCCATTCTTAAACTTCTAACCCCATTAAAAGTGATTTATAAAAAATCATTATCACAGATTTTGTCACAATTATTATCCCATGAACTGTCCCATATATATCTATATATGTAATTTTATTTTATATACACTTAATTATCCCCCGCAAGTGAACTCTTTTAGGTCCACCCTGCACCTATGAATTATTGTATTTGTAAATTTAATTGGTGTGTAATAAGAACAAGTTGGGGTGTCAATAGAAGTTTTATTTTCTAATTTGAGCTGCTCCCAGTACACATGGGTTTGAGTAGACATATAGTCAAAGTAAGAAGTAAGCAGAAAACATGTAAAATCTTTGAGCTCCATCACTTCCTCGTCCTTAGAATTCTACTCTCTCAATCATTCCTTCTCTTATTTCTTCCCATTTCGTTGTCTTCAGATCTCAATTGAAAGCTCTTAAAACAAAAACAAAAACATGATAGAACAGAATATAAACAAAAAAATTGAATACTCTCTTAATTTTGAGCTCAAGGCACTTTCCCAACAATGACGCAAATTTTTTCGCCGCATATATGTGTAGCTTGATGCATAAAACAAAAAACAAATAAAAATTTCCTCAAGTGCTAGGCAATTACTGGTCGAATTCACATGGATAGTGTGTCAAACTCTAAAAATCAAAAGTGATCAAAGGATTTAGTTTCTAAAGAATTTAAAACCAATTTTTTAAAGGAGTTCGAGTCCACATCTTTGTGATTCGTTGCACACAACTCTCACAAAGAGAGGTAGTTGTAGACATCCCATTTTTACCTAGACCAAGTCCGAGAGCATTAAAAAACCTTTTAAAAAAGAGCTTGACCTAAGGTGTATTTCAAAAGGGTTCAAAACCCCAATCATGGTGGGTCCATGATGAACTTTGGGTCGTCCTTCGGATTCAATCAGCAATTTTATCCCAACAATCATGCGATGTATAATCTTTTAACTGCCCATCAATTTCAACAGCTCCAGATTCGCTCTCAGCAGCAACAACTCCAACAACAACAAACTGGAGACTTGAAAATCAAAGGTTCTATGCCTTTGGACCAGCCAGAGAGATGGTTCACCAGACATCAACTCTTCTTCAACATAGGTATCAAACTGATGAGAGAAAAATGGGGTATGTATTGAAGGGTAAGTAACTGTTCAAAATCTTAGCTGTAATCTGTTACTTGGGTAGAGCTTTGCTAGTTCATTATGTGGTCGATGTAGTGTTGGATTAACTTCCAGTTCTAGGGATTCATTCTCCTCCCCTCCCCCCTTTCCATTTATTTAAGTAGGATTCTGAGTTTGTTTAAGTAGGATTGTGTTTTGATCCTCATATAGACTGCTGTTGGATGAACTTATCTTTCATGACATTTATATGGTTGCCTCATTCATGTCCAATATATATACATTTTATGAGTCTTTTTTTTTTTTTTTCTTATATAATAACTATAGATGAAGTTGAAAGATTAGAAGGTATAATGCTGGTGTCAGATAACTTAGCTGGTAAAGCAAAAGAAATCAAAATCCAAACTAAACAAATTAATCTAGTTGATCAAATGTGGGATTCCCTCTAATCGTGTATTCGAAACTGGGTGACCTCTTGATTTATTTTGTTTCATGTTGAGAAACTTCCATGGTGTTGTGGTATGCAATCATTTAAATTTATCCATATCCCAAAAGGGATGTGGGATATCATACGGTATCGGAAAAAAAAAAAGTGTTACGATATATCTTTGCTATTTGTAATGGTGACTTATGGTAGGTTTTTCATTAATCCTCAAGAGAAGACCATGGTTAATGATCATTTGAACTTTGAAAATCTCAACTATTCACCAATTGAGAATATATGGAGTCACGTATCATGTAAAGAAGGGAAAATTACTTATAGGACCCTTGTGGAAGGGTTTCTTTCTAAATGTCTCCTATGTTGCCAATAGTTACTTTAGTAAACTTTTTCCCTGACATTTAGTAAACTTTTAGTTTCTAAATGGTCCCTGGACCTCATCTCTCACATTTGTCACGATTAAATGCACTAAAAGTTCAAACTCATCATTTTCATCCAAAAATTGGATTTTTGACATCTCAATCAAGTTTCAGAGATTTCATTCTATCAGAAAGGATTTAAGAAAAGAAGAAAAAGATATTTTCAACTATTTTGAAGATGTATGTAAAAAATAAGGGTTTTTTCACTTCCTTTTTTTTCTTAGTTTTTGAATAAAAATTGATCAAGAATATGATTCTTTTGAGTTGAAATCATTTAAACAAGTCGTTATATCAAGTTTTTAGTTGATCTTTCAATGTATTTTAGTCGGAAAAAATTCAAAAATTAAAAACTGGTTTTACTAGTGTTGAGTTCACTTTTTATTTAAAAAAGTGGTGAACTCAACAGTAATTAAAATGTGCCAAGTTCGACAGTAAATAAAAAGTGGTCATCACTCGACACTAAATAAAAAAGTGTCTAATTCAACAATAAAATTTTTGAACTCGATAATACAAACAAAGGACTATTAAGATGTCCTGTCAAGCTACCCTTCCGCAAGGATCCTTTAAGTAATTTTCCCAAAGAAGAATGTTTCTTTGACTATTGGAAGCAGGCGCTCGTGGGGAATATTTGGTGTGTCCCTGTGTTTCAAAGGATGCACCCCTTGATCTTGACTTAAAAACCCTAACCTTCAACCATTAGTCTTCCTTGCAAAAAAACATGAGATCCCAACCATGTAAAAAATTTAATTCATTATTATAAAATCCTTAAGGTGTGTGATTAGGTTACGTATGAATCTCAACCGTTGAATATCATGTTCACACAGTCGAGAATCGAGATCTCTCATGTTTGAGTCCGTACGTGCACGTGTGTTCAAAATTCTTCTAAACCACATTTTTTTAATGAGTATAATTTTAAAACAGGAGGATGAGATGAACCCCTTTTTTAAGTACAAGTAGCTAAACAATGAAAAAAAAAAAGCAAAGAAAATACAAGGACTACTAAGCACATAGACAAAGAGTATATATACTTCATCCCATATGAAAAGAAGGTCTGCAAAGAACAATCATTTAAAATCCCTACTTAATTTGCACCAGCAAAATAACAAGTACAAAATCACATTATAAGAAGAAATCTCTTTCCCTTGACCCTGTTTGGATTGAGAGAAGAGAAAGTAACTTTCTTTTCGATTTGAGGGAAGAACAAAAATTGGCATTTTTCTCCCACTTTCTCTTCTCTCATCACTTACATTGTGTTTGAATTGAGAGAAATAGAGAGAAGAGGAGAAAATAAATGAATTTCTCTCTATTTCTCTTCTTCGGATTGTTAAGTGAGAAGAAAAGAGAGAAAAAAAGGTGAGACAGGAAAGAAATCCTTTTAAAATGTTTTATAATTCTTACTCCGTCCCTAGATCTTTTTTAAGATATTTTAAGATTCCAAAGTTGTCCCAAGTTCTCTCCTGTCAATCAAACATGGTGGAGAGATTGAGATTCTCTTCTCTCCACTTCTCTCAATCTTCAAATATAACCTCAAAACAAGAGAAATGGAGAGAAAACTGATTCATTTCTCCTCTCCATTGCTCTCAATCCAAACAGAGTGTACAAGACTCTTGTATTCCTTTCCATCCAAAGTCCCCAATAAACTACAAATAGAACGATGGACCAAAAATAACGTGCAACTCCACCTTAGGAATAAAGAACATAACAAATTTTGGGAAAACCCAATCCATTTGGAAAAGTGAGAAAATGTGCCCACCATTTTTTCTCACCTTAAATCGAATTTAAGCCATTCAGCAACAAATACAACAAAACCACGAGTCTCAAATATTTGAACACCACATACCTTGCAATAAGAGTAGGAGTCATGTCCATATGAGTAAAATTAATATGAATTTTCTGAGATTTCAGTACTCCATGAATACTAGAATCCATGGAACATCACCACAATGAAAAGCACAATTTCTCAATCTAAGTGACGATGACACCGGGGGCACATAAAATAGTTTTAAGTATTTAAAATTGTTCTACTACCAGCTCTAGTCAGAGAGAAGTGGCTTGAAATAAAATTTTCCATCAATCATAATTCATACGGAGTTAAAAGAATCTAAAAATCTTATCCTGCAGTCAAGAGTACTAGATTCTACAGAACATCACAAAATTGTTGCTTGATAACTCGGTAACATCACTAAATTCCGGGAAAAAAATAAAAATAAAACAGTTATCAGTATCAATACAAGGTTCTGGATCTACATCTTGATATTGAAATAATCGGGATCGAAGTGATGTAACCTGACGTAACCATCCTCACCTCCGCTAGAGAAACTACACAAGGAAACAAAATACAAAATGTCAAATTCTACGAAATAGACATCAATCATGAAACCTTCACAAAGAAAAAAATTTTGATCGATAAAGATAATTTTATTAATCAAGCCAACGATGGGGGCTGAGACCTTCACAAAGAAAATGTATTGCTGTATAATGCAAATATTTGATAAATACAAATATAGTTTTTGATTGATATATACAATTAATCTCCCAATAATCGGAAGAAGCACCCAAAATAGCACTGGCATGCAGGAAGAGAATAGAGCAAAGAAAATGTAGTATTAAATAAATAAAGTCATAAAGAAGACATCAACTAGAATTCAACTTTGGTGATTGAAGGTGTAGGCGATCACAGACAGCTCAACTACAAACATGTTGCAATAGCTGACAAGTAGCTGATGCACAACAGAGGCTGCCTTCTATGCTTCACTTGTCCCATAATGTTTTAGTTTCTATACTAGAATACTATTTTCTAAAATTTCCATGTGGATATATATTTGCTTGTAAAAATTGATAACTCTAATGGGGACAGAGATGAACAATTAGTAGCCTTCATGTACGCAACGACTACAAATAGGTTGGGGAATTACAGCTATACTGGAAGATGGATTGAGGCAAATATCTACCATAATTCATATGTCAATTCAGTTCATGACAAGAACTTTATATATGTATGAAATGACTTTTATGGTGCATGCAAGCATCCAGAGAAAGAAACAATATGAGGACACAACACCAGCTACTAGCTCTGTCAGAACTTCATTACAAAATAACCAAAACACGAGAGACTACCCCTGATAATACAACAGTCTATCTTTTTCTTTTTTTGATAAGTACAGATGATTTCAATTAAAAAACGGAGGTTGAGGAGATCAACCGGAAAACAGAAACAAGCAAGCACAAGGCTGTAAAACAGCCAAGAAAAAGTTACCCCATACTTATATTGCAAACCCTCTCCCACCTAACAATGAAGTCTTCGAAAAAAAAGCTCCTAAAAACCTTATACCTATTACACCAAAAGAATAACAAACCTAACACCTCCAACACAAGCTCATTCTCATCCTTGGCTTTGTTTTCAAACATCCGATTGTTCCTTTCCTTCCAAATCAGCCAGCACATAGCAAACAGAACAAAATCCCACAGCACCCATTTTGCCCAGGTAAAGTATTTGCCCCACTCAATCCAACTTTTCCATCAACACTATCACCAAATTAGGCAAGCAGGCCATCACCCCGAACAATTTGAGATAATGGCTCCATATTTTAAAGGCATAACAGCAATGCAAAAAATAAATGGTTTGCTGATTCCCCGTCTGATTGACATAGGCTACAAAAGCTTGTTAAGTAGAAACCTTTTTTGTCTCAACAAATCTATGGTCAGCAACCTTTCAAGCATCGCGAGCCACATAAATACTGAAACCTTAGATGGGATATTTGTTCTCCAAACTGTCGGACTTGGAAAAACAAAACCACCAACATGGGTAACCGATGAATAAAAAACCGCACTGTAAAAGTACTATCCTACGACCGTCTGTCCTCCATATTTAAGTCTATCTGCACTGACTCAACACATTCTGTAAGCCTCCCTAAACTTTCTTACTCCCAATCATTGAAAGAGCATCTGAACCCGCAGTCCCAACTAACCCTATCCATCTCTCTATGAATAAAAGAAGAGATCAAATTACCTTTTTTCAAGGATAGTTCGTAAAGATTCGGGAATAAAAGGTTCAAAGGCCGATCTCCAACCCACCAATCCTCCCAGAATCGCACCCTTTCGTCTTTCCCCACTTTAAATTTCACCTTCTTATAAACAATGGAAGTCTTCTCACTATGCCTTTCCACACTCCACACCTGTAAGCTTCTTTAAGGGCGCCGCTTTCCCAACCATTGTTAGAAGCCCCGAACTTGTCCTTTATCACCCTCCACAAACTATCGTTCTCATTACCAATACAATAGTCTATCTAGGGGTAGCAATGGGTCGAGTTGTGTCGTGTTGAGATTAGGGTATTATGAAAATTTAGTCTATCTAGGGGTTGACAATGGGTTGAGTCGTGTCATGTTGAGGTAAGGGTATTATGAAAGTTTAGCAAACCCAATCCATTTAGTAATCGTGTCAAAAACTTAAACTTAAACCCAAACCCAACCCAACCCATTTATTAAATAGGTAACCAGACCCGACCCATGTAACCTGTTTAATAAATTCCCAATCTTAAATGGAAAAAAAAGTTCCACTCCACCACCAAAAATAAAATACCATTCCTAAAAATTCTCACACAACCATAAACCAATGTCTACAACATAAACTATGTTTCATCACCAAAAATGTATCACAACCAACTAAAGGGATGAGAAAAGAAAAAGATAAAAAAATGTGTCCATAGCCTAGTACAAAAACTACATATCTCTACCTATAATAATAATAATAATAATAATAATAAGTATCCTTCTATAATCTATATCCATCCTTTTCACCATCACTCCTCTAAACTATGCCTATAAAATAGAAATAATCAACAACAAAAATTACTGAAAAAAAGAAAGACATAAAAATAACATCATTTTTTGTGAATCTCAATACCTCTCATAAGGTATTATGCATCAAGACATAATTTACAACAACAAATGTATCATGCATCACCCTCTATATTTTAAAAAAATATATTACGAACTTTTAGCCAAAAAAATGCATACTTTAAAAAATCTTTAAATAATTAAATGTGACAAAACAGGTTAAGCGGGTTGACGTCCCTAACACAGACCCAACCCATTTAATAATCGGGTTAGACAGGTCAATACTATTATGACCCAGACCCAATTAGGTTTGACCCAACTCCATTAATTCCGTGTCGTTTTCGACTCAGGTTCGCGAGTCATATTAAGATTTCCACCCCTAAGTCCATCCTCATTTCTCTTGCATGAAAAATGTCTAAATTACTCATGCAGAAAAGTAATATCTAAACTGAGTACAAGTGAACATGATCTCAGAGAACTGCAAACCATAATATCTCACTATTTTGGGATAAAAAAAGGAAGTGGGAAAGCTCAAAATTTTCAAATTAGATACAAACACCCCTTTGAAGGATAATACTGATTTTAGTTTAAACTTTCCAAGAAAGATAATGGTAACTTTAGTCACCTTCAAGCTATTTCCATCAAGTTTTGAAATTAAAGGAAGAGTTGTTCATAGTAGTTCAGCAAGACTAATCTGAAATAAGATACAAAAAATAAAGGAAGAGACTAGACCTTCTCCCATCAGGGTTGAACACCAATGCATTTATAGGTCCAAAGTGCCCTTTTACACCTCCAATTTCTTCTTGAAGGATCTATTTCAAGATAAGAGAAAGAACAGAGCTGTCAATCATAGAAGAATTGCCACAGATGAAGCACTTTGTGTGCATATCGAAACAATGGTAAACGAGTTCTCACCTTGTGGAAGAATTTTGCTTCAAACTTTCCAGAACGCCTATCAGTTGTTGTGACATGTGATGCGTCCTGCCCACCTCCAAAGCACAACCTGTCATCAGCACAAAAGCATTAGCCCTTCAAGAGGTTATTGAGAGCACGCATAATTCATGCTTCGATGCTAAAAACTTGTGATTTATGCGTATGACCATACAAATCTTAGGTTTTGTACCATTTATATAGAAATCCCAATATTGAGGCTATAATGCTTTGAACTATCACCCTACCCACCCCATTCCAAACACTTCGTTCTTTGCAAGATTGACATACAATACTAAGATAACTTTAAAGCATCTGATATGCATCTAAAGAACCTCAATTGTGATACCCTTGGTAGCTAAGAACGTGCCAACGACACAACTGCAAATGAGAAAAGAGAGGACTAATCTTTTATTAGATTTGTAACCAATATTGTCTCCATTGGAATATTGTTATGTATTCTGTAATTGATCCAAAATTTAATTCTAAAGGGTACCAAGAACATTGTATAAACTATTTGTTTTAAATATATTTCCACTAGTATATAGTTTTGTGTCATGTGAATTGATTCTTTCTAGTTTCTACATATCCTCTTACTCTATCTCTCTCGCTCTCAATTTTAATTCACCTGGTCTTCTAACTCTTTCTATCATCATTAGTATCATTTTTATGCATCCAAACTTTACAACTTGCTGCAAGTGGAGCTCCTCAAAGATGTCATCTATAAGCCTATTAGAATTTGCTCACTCCCATCAAAACTTTACTAGATACCAAAAGATCAAAGGTTGTGACGGGCTTATGAGGTTTTATGGTGTGTTGAACCAGAAAAAATTAAACTTATCTACATAGTAAGTCTGATTAATGATGAGTGCCACACTGATTTCACGTCTCTTCCTTTTCTAATATACCAAACCAAGTCTCCAATTGGTTCTTTAAAGCCACATGCCACAATTGTTTTCGGCAATAAAAATATATGGTTCTCATGAAGTCAACTGATTGGCTATATATCCTTAGAAACGAAGTTTGTATGGTGCAAGATACACGAATGCACACAAAATTTTCTACGTGTTTATAGTTGAAGTTCCATAAATACGTACATGATCAAGAAGTGGAGACATTGCAACAGCATTGACTGGCCGCTCAGTCACATATGTCCTGATAATTGTCAATGTTCTGATGTCCCAAAGCTGACACAATTGTGAAAAGAACTCATAAGAACAACATAATAAAGCAAATATTATCCAGGGAGCCAGTCATGAAATGTGACCCGTCTGCAGATTTTGCTAGTGATGTAATTGTCTTCTGATGACCCGTTTGTTTGTCTGATTCTTTGAGCAACTTCCCTGTCTGCAAGTCCAATTAGCATAAAACTTAAGTTTCATGTCAAATATTATACGTCCATGTATGCAAAAATGAAAGGGAATAAAGTGTAGGAACTAAAACTGCCTCTTAAAAGTACCTGGACAAGATTCATAAATAACCACAATAACAACTTCTATTAGTGCTCGATTTACGATTCCTTTATATACTATAAATGGAAAAATTGATTATTACAAGTGTTCCATGCAGCTACTTACTTCAGAATCCCATATACGAACTACTGCATCTTCACCAGCACTTATTATTGTCGTGTTCAAGGGTCCCCATACAGCTCTATTTATTCTCCCTTGAGGTCCCTTGATTGTAAGCACGGACTCACCGGTCTCTGCAAAATAATTGTTAAATGTATTAACAACTGGCCTCAATTTCCATTTTATAAATAAGCAGGCACTATAGGCAGAACATAGCCACCCAATCATCCATTAATTCCATCAATCAACCACAAACACCAACCCGTTAGAAATGAATTTTTCCAGAGGAATATCCTATGCATTCAAACAGCATGCCAAAACAAAAGCAATATAAGACAGAAAATGTGACATTTAGCACCAACAAATAAGCTGAGTATTAAAGAGTAGTGTTTTTTTTTCTTAAAGAATCAAAAGCAGAAGAAGGTTGCTGGTAAGTAATTAATAAGGCGGGTTTCAAACCCAAGTTGTGGTATCAACACTAACAAACCTTGCCAACTTAGGAAGCTGGAATCTTCAAGTCCAAGAAAAATTAAATTTGAATTAAAAGAAATTATTGCAATATAAAACCAGCCGAGATGCAACTCAATATGAGCTACAGCAGTTTCAGCCTAAGTAAAATATTTAAAAGAATATATTGCAATATAATTACCAGCTGAGATGCAACTCAATCTGCACTACAGCAGTTTCAGCCTAAGTTAAAATAATACTCCACTCAAGGTGCTCTTCCACCTCCACAATTTTGATCATTCATTCCTGCACCTGCTTCTTAACCTATTTATATTCTCATTACCAACTACAATTATCACGATTTAATCAGCACTACTTTTTATCTTTATGAGCATCATACTATATAGAAGAGACTTTTTGGAATCTAAGACCTTGCTTGTTACACTGCAAGCACCAGCAAAATTTTACTGGTCCTTGGTTACAGTTTTGAAATTTTTTAATGTGGAATGCAACGGACAATTAGGTTATTTGTTTGGTGTTTTAGTTTGTTAGGACTTATTTTCTTTATATAGCTTATATTAGGATTTTTTTTTTTTAATTAATGAAGAATGAAGGTTTTGATGAATAAAGAATGAGTTTTTTTCATGGAGTGAAGTAAGTTCTCCACCATTCTTGGTGTGATTCCAAGAAATCCTGAGTATGATTCCAAGGTTCTATCTTTTTATCCCTTTCTATTTCTTCTTCTAATCTTTATTTTTCTTTTCTATTCTTTTATTTTTCTTAATTTTCTTTTAGTTCATTGTTTTTTATTTACTTGATTATTGATTCTTGATTTTTGAAACCGATAAACCTCTACTCTTAATCATTTTCCCATTTTCTTTAACCCTTATTTCATTCATCTCTTTTCCAAATCTTTAACCCTTAATCATTTTCATTGGGATTGTGGTCATATCTACAATCATTGTTTTCATTTTACCTTTTGAGTTTACCCAATCCAAAACCAAATTCCCTAAAACCCCCATCATTTTCTTATCTCCCTTCATTGCCCTGCATCGAATTTGGTATCAGAGCTAAACCTGGAATAGATAGAGATGGTATTGGAAATTAAAACCAGATTTGTTTTACCTTCCGGACAGTCATTCAGGGTATTGTGTAGTGATGAATATGAGGAAAACTTGATTTCCACAAGTTTTTCTGAAAAGATTTTGCAGAATGTTGAAAATAAAACTTATTATGGTCATCGTGATTACGGCTATGTCATTCAATTCCGTCAAGGAAATTTTATCCATAGGGTCGAGTAGAAGGTGGTTCCTCTAAAAGATTGTCATATTGTGTTGAGTTAAGGTTGGATTTCACATGTAAAAGCTACATTTGATGCGGAGCGAAATATTTTACGTGTTACTTCAGGCATGCAATATCCATTGAAGGTATGTCCATGGAAATCAACTCATGTGGTATCATCAATCCAAGAGCAAATTGAAGAAAAGACAGATCAAATATCAACTTCAGAAGATGGTGTGCCTACAGTTCTAGAATCAACACAGGAAAAAGATCATGAAATGAAAAATACGTCAAAAGAGCGTAAGGAAGATCTTTTGGAGACAACATCTACAGTTTTTGTTCATGATGCAGTTGTTCCATCACTACCTCAAACCGACTTAATCATCTTAGATAGATACATTGAAGATTTTGCAAAGATAAAAGATCACAATTTGATGTTATTGGTTCAACACAAGATCAAGACATAAGGACGAAAGGGATGAGCCACAGTGTAATGATCATTTTCAAGCATTTTAAAACTTGATGATTTTTTTCCAACCAAAGGAGAATAATGCGAAACGCAACAGATGATGATAATTACCACAATTTTATTTTGCCAGTGGTGAAATCTTCCCAATCAAGGAGAATTGATGGAGACATCAAATCTTGAAAAGTAGATTTTAGTTTTTATTTATATTTCTGTTTTAGGGCTTTAATTTTATGTTTTTTAGACTTATTTTCATGTTTTATTGGCCCATGGTCTTAGTATAGTATTTAGGGGCAGTTTAGTAATTTTAGTTTATTTTTTATTTAAGTTTATTAGGGTTGAAAATTTAGGACATATAAAGTTATGAAAATTAGTTTATTTGTTTCGTGTTTTAGTTTGATTATGACTCTTAGATTTATTTTCTTTATATAGATTGTATTAGGATTTTTTTTTTAACAAGAAAGAATGATGAATAAAAGAAAAGCTTGAGCTTGATCTTCCTAATAATGGGTGTGTCTGAGGCCATTTTGGAGTTAGTCCAATATAATATTATTTTATTCTAATATTTATTTTTCTTTTCTATTCTTTTGTTTTTCTTGATTTTCTTTTACTTCCTTTTTCTTAATCTTCTCGAGTCTTGAAACCCTTTTCTTAATTCTTGAAACCTATAAACCTCAACCCTTAATCCTAAATCCTTTCCTTACCCTACAAACCTTTAATCATTTTCATTGGAATTGTGGTCATACCTACAATCACTGTTTTCATTTTACCTTTTGAGTTTATCCAATCCTAAACCAAATTCCATTTTCTTATCTCCCTTCATTGTCTTGCGTCAATTTTCTATCACAACAATATTTGCATTGTTTTCTTCTTTTTTGAAAAAAATGTTAATTTTTGTCTACAGTTATCACACTGCATCCGTTTTTTTTGTTCAGAAGAACCACAATTATTGCATTCCAAGAAGGTCCTACTTGGGTAATCAAAGAACATGGCATCTGATGAAAAGATTTTGACACCCATGACTTGAAAGTTCAAAAAAACGTGAAACCCGAACCTTTTGTTTTTGTTATTAAAATCAATTTATCATTAACATAAGGACTCTGTCTGACACTTGATGAAACAGGTGAGACGTTAAAACAAATTCATTACGGTATCAAACCAAATCCATTATGGCATTACAAGGATAAGAATAAGAAGTTTCACCTTGTTTAGATGGAAGGAAATTTGTCATGATAAAAAACAAGGACAACTGAGCATCTATAGACTGAAGTAGATGAACTATGCTCTTTTGGGCAAATGGTTAAGGAGCTTCGGTTCAAAACATGATAGTTTATGGCAAAAGGTGATTAAAGCATAATTTAGAGAAAGGAAATGTGAACAGGAGAGTGGCCTAAGCATCATATGGTTGTGGAGTTCATAAATGTGCATGGCGTTTAACGATTGGGAATTGGACCACCTTGCACTATTGACTAGCATTATTTCTTCAATGCCTATCCTCAATAGTGAGGAGAACAATAACATGCAGACCGACAACAAGAATGGCATGTTCTTATATAATCAAGTGTATTCTCAAGGGCCACATGATTTGTTCCTTGCATTGGCCATATGGATTTTGAAAGTATCGTTTGAGATCTTTTTATTTGGTTAGCATCTTCTAGGAAGATTCACAATGAACCAAATCCTTTATGAGAGAATTGTGTGCTCTGAATTTCTGTAACTTATGTAAGGAAGATGGGGAATCAACCGATCATATTCTAATTCATTATAGATGCGTAATGGACATATGGAATCATTGTCTTGCCCTATTTGGTGTTGTAGGGTGAGGCCTAAATTGGGGCAATTGTTGTTCACGGGCTACTAGGAAAAGCCTTCTTGGCTGCAAAACCGAGGTTTTGGATGTTAACTCCCTTTGCAATTTATTAAGGAATATGGACAGATAGGATTCAAGAGGTCTTCCAAGAGATTGAAAAGCCTTATTAGGAAGTTATCTTGACAATTTTGGGTCTTTTGTTCCACTGGTCTCAAATTTTTAAGGAATTTAGAGGAGTCTTCTTTGAAAATTAAATAGGTAGATTGGATTGAGTACGTAATTTATGCTTAAAGAG